>NC_079555.1:4736710-5038552 GCF_015846415.1 Triplophysa dalaica
TTTTTTATACTTTTAAAGCTGATGTGTGTAATTTTTCAGTGTTGAATTATTTTCTTCTGCTTCAATGTGATGTGTAGTGACAGCTGTAAGAAAAACACGCGCAGGCTGATTTTCTTCAAGTGTGAACGCTGTGGCTATGTGCCACATTCATAAACTTGCTCTGTTTGTTTGAATCACATGCTTAACTGTTAGTGTTTGGAGTAGGAATACATGTGTTTGTCTTACCATGACAGTCTCGTGGGGGTGAATCTTTTTGGTAAAAAGTAAATGAAATGAATTAAAAAATATATATATTTGAAAAGTGCAAAAATGCAAAGCATTGTACACTACATTTGAGAATAAAAACATGCTGCATGACTTTGCATGAACTTGCTTGACAGACCGTGTAATAAACCTAGACGTAGATCTATTGTGAAAGAGATTTAACTGCTGTCTGTTTAATCCCATCACGTATGTACCTATTGTCAATTTTAAACCTGTATGGCTTTCTTACCTCTGCAGAACACAAAATATTTTTTTTTGAAAAAATTTGGTAACAGAACAACGGTGGTACCCATTTACTTGCATTAGTTTTGTGTCCGTACAATAGAAGTAAATGGGTACTGCTGATGTTCGGTTACCTACATTCTTCAAAATATCTTTTTTGTGTTCTGCAGAAGAGACAGAGACATACAGGTTTGAAATGACAAGAAGGTGAATAAATGATGAAAGAATTTTTGGGTGAACTACCCCTTTAAAATTGGGGCAAAGAAAGAAAAATGAAGAGAGACAGAGAGTACATTTGTCCACACACGCACGTCTGCACACACACACACACACACACACACAAACACACTGTGGTAAATCAGCTGTCTGTAAACTGGGCCAGTTCTATTGTTGGTGTCTCGCAGAAGAAAACACAGTCACTTCTTACATTAGTATTCAGGACTGGACACTTTTTGGCCTCTTCATGCTCGTAAGCACACCATAGATGCATTGCAATTTTACAAAACCCAGTAAAAACACATCTAATTGGCAAACACTAAACCTAACACTATTCCAGTTATAACATTATTGCACATTTTAAAGCATTGTACTGGACTAAGAGTAATGAGGGGGAAGTTTATCATTTCCCTGTCTCTATCTATTCTGCACCACACTAAAAAGATAATTTGTGAACAGTGTCAGATACACAATTTTAATATCAAGTCTATTGAATTAGCCTGAGAAACATGAACATACAGTAATAGTTTCTGCACCTTTAAATCTTACATTTGTTAAGCAATAGTCAAACTGCAGATGTGCAGGTGTAAGAAATTTGGTATTTTAAAGCTCGACTAGAAAGTATTCAAGAAGAACAGGTTTCATTTCCTGTGGGAAAGAGAAGTTTTAAAGAGCTACACGGTCATGATAAAATATTACTCCTGTACGGCTTTTAATGTAATGGGTCTTGGGAGGAGAAGTTGTAAATTACCTAAGGCAGTTCAGAGGATCTCCACAGAGGTGCTAAACGCTGCATTAGACTGTTTTTGCCTTGCGAAACTACGGAAAGAACCTTGCGCAGACTTGAACTTTTTGTTCTGAAGGGCTGTCTGAAGTCTCAAGCTTCGCGGTGACAGAAAACAGAGCCTTAATGTGCAGTAATGTGTTTTATAAACAGAGTTCAGTACATCAATCTCATTTTCTTCCTCTTAAACATGCATGGGGTTCAACGAGAGTTTACGTTTACCTTTATGTACTTAGCAGATGCTTTCGTACCAGAAGAACTTTCAATAACGTGCGCAAATCATGTTAATGGTCATTTCCATGACGGGTAATTGCCATTAGCGTGATTTGTGGACTTCATTGTAAGTCGATGTAACGTCACGGGCTGGTTAATCACACAGCTTTTGGGTTCCATTACCTGCCAAGTTGCCAACACCTGCTGTCTCTCTCTCTCTCTGAGCTTTATGCTCCATGAAAATTCACTCATACTCATCCTCTTTAGATTGCATAATGTATAACTTTGTATGTCCTTCAAAAAATCTTTGCTAAGTGGCTCTTTCACTCTTTTTAAGTTAATATACTGTCGAGCTTTACAGCAGTCAACATGTTTTTTGGTGTTTTTCTAAAGTTTGAAAAGGCTAGTTTAGAGATTTTTCTGTTTTTGTATGTCAAGACGTGATCACCGGTATCGTTTTTATAGAGAAATTGTTCAGTTAAAAATGAATTATTGAGGGGGAACATTTTTGGTGTGTTCTTTGGGCAAAGCTGTCGTATCGGCTGAGAAGACTTGGAATGTACTATGTGTTCCATAAGGGAATCTATACCTTTTTTAAACATTTACATTTATGCATTTGCCAGATGCTTTCATCCAAAGCGTTTTAAAGTGCATTTAATGTACTTCCTTTTTTGTCAGTATGTGTATTTCCTTAAAGTTCGAACCCATGACCTTGTGTTGCTATCTCAATTCAGTTTTTTAAGCTGCAGATTTCTCTCTTTTTCTTTTCTTTTAGCAAATCATCACCTAGAATATTTTGCTAAATTTCTATTTTGTCTGACTTATTATTCAAATAAGTTTACTTCAAGTGCACAGTATATGTTCTTAAGTATACTTTAAAGTTTATTATGTAAACCTTATATAGTAAGTAAAGTACTTACACTTATAGTGTACTTTAGTGTAGTATAGTGTACTACAGTGGCCTACTTTTTAAGTTAAGGTGTAAATAAAACAATAAAATCAATTAAGTTTAAAAATGTATATAACAAGCACACTTGAACACTTTTTTATGTAAGCTAATGCAATATTATATATTTGGATTGACATGAGGGTGAGTAAACAATGACAGAAGGTGAATAAACGATGACAGAATTCTAATTTTTGGGGGAGAGAGAAAGAGGCCACTTTTTATTTAACCAAAGGTGTTCCTTAATGTACAATTTGCAACAAAAGTTATTTACAACTATGTTTAAGGTTTATATATAAATAAATAATAACTATTTTTAGTTTATTAAGAAGTATACTAATAGCAGACCTAAATAAACTGTTAAATCCAAGCCAACGCAATACATTTGGATTGACATGAGGATGAGTAAACGATGACAGAATTTTCATTTTCAATTATCTAATCCTTTAAGATACTGCTCTTTATTCTTGTTAGTGTCGACATCCCGCATGCCTCATCCAGACAGCATCCCCCAACTATTTCCTCTGCCGTCAGGTGTGTGCGTTGCACAAAGAATACAGCAGCAGGGCTGAACGCTCGCTCAGTGGTTTAACGGATGACTCAGCTTTCCACGCGGACCCTCTGCCAGACACATTAGCTGAGATCTGCTGGGAATCTCATCACATGCCTCTTGGCTTTATGATGGCACGCTGCTCATCAGAACCCAGCGCTGTTCCACTGCCGTTGTAAAAACCCTCATCAAACGTGCTGGGGTCTAGAAAGATCTCGCATACTTCTGGAGGCTTTCTGTTGAGGAGCGTGTCATCTGAAACAGTTCAAAGGGGGCTTGATGCGTGGATACGCCGGTGGATTGATGAGAAAGTTTGATTCTCATGCATGGCTGAGCGGTGTGTGCAGCCATCAAAGATGTCAATCAATTTTACTAGCAAAAAAAGAACAATGTGTGTGAATAAATGGTGAAATGTTGACAACGTTTTGCTGTCAACACTGCAAAAAATCACGTCACAGCCAATAAACAAGTGTACCACACCTACTGTAAAAAACAGACTTTGGACTTGTGCTTATTTGTAGAAAAAAGTTTTATTTGGTTTGGCCAATAAATTGTACTTTATGGTTTATTAAACAATATACCTATTTGTAAAAAGGCTCAGTATTAAAGAAAAAAAAAGAAGACTGATTTAAATATAAAAGTTTATCTTTCTCAAGTTCAGTATACAAATAGTAATAGTACCCTGCCCAAACAATATAAGTGCCAATGGATTTAATGGTTATAATGGGAATTGTATTGGTTTTAATGGAAACAATAATGGTTTCTACTGGTATGTGATGGATTCTATTGGTGAGGTGTTATCTGGCAGATTAATCCTATTAGAATAATGTCCAAAACTACACACTACAAAAAGGATTTTTTAATAGTTTTAATGGGAAAAGTTAATGGTTTATAATTGTATTTTAGTGGAAACCAGAATCTCTGTGATGGTTTCTATTTGGTTTTTCAGCAGAGATGGTATCAAAGCTAACAGATATTAAAAGGTTTAACAAAAAAGAAAAATCTTTCATTATTTATTCACCCTGTGTGATTCCAAACTTGTGTGGCTTCTGCAGAACACAAAAGAAGTTATTTTGAAAAACTTTGGAAACCAGACAACAAAATTGGCCCATATTGACTTCCATTTTACAGAAAAAAAATCACAGTTCTCACATGAACTCCTATTCTGTTCCACATTACAAAAAGTCATTTTGAACAACATGATGGTGAATAAACGTTGAAATTGAAATTCTATTAATGAGTGAACCATCCCTTTAACTAAAAGATGCTCAAGTCAAAATT
Source organism: Triplophysa dalaica (assembly GCF_015846415.1). Lineage (NCBI taxonomy): Eukaryota > Metazoa > Chordata > Actinopteri > Cypriniformes > Nemacheilidae > Triplophysa > Triplophysa dalaica. The sequence goes on from NC_079555.1 coordinate 4,741,187, forward strand.
TCATTCAGTTTAACTGTTACCAGTATTCCAGTTTCCAGCAGCCCGAGCAAAGCATCTCTATAAATATAGACTATATATATATATATATATATATATATATATTTAATTTAACTTAATTATTCCTTGGGTATGTCTGGCAGCCACCCTCTCTTGGTCCCAGACATGAAGGTCACCACTAGCGAGTCTGCTGACCCACTTTCAGATGAGGCACCAGGAGGAGGAACCAGCCAATGACTGCGAGGCATTCCGCGGCATGCCATCTGCACAAATGGATAGGTCAAGTGTCAACATGCCATCTGAAACACACCTGGGAAAATTTCGAAAGTGTGATGAATTTCATCGGTCTGGGTCGCTTAAGTGATACATCAGGAGACTTTCATGGCGCAATCTGAATAAAAAACTCTCAGTATAATGAGTAAACATAAGATGAAAATGGACCTGCATGTATTCCAAAGAATTCAGTTTTGGACATTTAACCGTGTTGAAAAGTGAAAGAAATGGAGAAATTGTGTTTTTAGGATAGCTGGGAATGAGGCACGCTGGGTTTTTGAGTGTTGAGAAGCTGTGCGGGGAGGTTATTTGATTATGTAAATCAGATGTGGGATTCATTGGATGCTGTAGAGGAGTGAAACTATGGGCGGTTGGAATAGGCCTCCATCCAGCCTCTTAATGAAAGTCATTGACCCCCTTCTGTCGAAGATTCTTTGAGAACAAAGCCACAGGAATGCTCACATTCCTGCATGGAAACTGAAGATGTTTTGCTGAAAAAAGAATGGTGTCAAATGTATTTCACTTGATAATGTGAAAAAAAGCATTTTGCCTTGCACTGTAAAAAAATCTTTTTTTAAAATGCCTTTTCATGGTTTCGGTCCCTGGAAATGCCAATATTTATTTTAAAGGGATAGTTCGTCCAAAAATGAAAATCAGTCGTAATTTACTCATGCTCATGTTAAATCATACCTGTATAAATTATGTATAGAAAGTGTTCAGATGAACACAAAGAAAGATATTTGGAAGAATGTTCGTAATTTTCATTTCCAGGAGATCATTGACCATAGTAGGACGAATTAGATGGTAGTCAAACGTGCGCGGGGACTCTTTGTTTTCTTAATTCTACAAAATATCTTATATACAATTTAGTTTTCCTACCATGGTAGTGGATGATGTCCCAGAACTGAAAATGCTGACATTCTTCCAAATATCTTTCTCTGTGTTCATTGGAACAAAGAAATTTATAGAGGCTTGAAACAACCTGAGGGTGAGAAAATGATGACAAAATTTTTGGATGAACTATCCCTTTAAATCAATATGTTGCTGTTTTTTAATTCCTCCACACAAATACATGAATTTTAGATTGAATCATCCTTTATAAAATAACATGGTCTAGGTTAGAAATTCTGCATTCTTCAAGTTGTTGCCATTCATTTATTTAATCTCTTTATCACAGTGCTATGAGGAATCTTATATTTCCATCTAAGCTGGATATGAGCCTGACTACGTCCGATGTCTTCTGATATGCAGGTGCAGGTACTCAAGTGTAAAATACTGATTCTTTCCGCTTTATGGGCATGAAGTACTTTGGCCCAACTCATATAATCAAATCTGACTGCAATGGATCTTGTCCAAAAAGGGAATCGATTCATATACTTCAATGCACACGTCTTCATGACCATAGATGTTCAGTGGAAGCTGGCAGGCCCATTTCCCAAATAAGGTTGCCAAAATCATGTGAACATGCATATGACTGGAAATGTAAAAGTTAAAGTTATATATAAAGGTTGATTTATAGAAAGACAACCAATAGCTTTTGACCTAAGCTATTTCTGTTCAATATCATAATGACCCAAGTGAAGAAAGGTGCACTTCCCAATGTACTTAAAGTGCTCTATTTTTGCACAGTTCTTTTGTACTTAATATAAATAATAATGCTTTAGGACTTCTTGAGATAATCTTAAGAACACTCAACTGTGCTATTTTGAGACATGAATATGAACTAAAATGTGGGTTTAATGTACTATGTCTATTATGTGAAAACGTATATATGTATTAGGTTACAACTTGAAGAATACTTGAACACACTGGTGTATGAAAGATGGGGTCAAGTGTACTTCAAGTGGTAACTAAACTCCATTTATGTAAGTGCACTTTTTTCACCACAGGGGAATTGTTGGTTGAGTTAAATATGAATGGGCCTGAATGAGATTCGAACTCAAAAAGTGAAAGGAAAACCCACAATATAATGCATTGAAAAAGGATGTATTCATCATCTAAGTTGGCTTTGAAAGTGTTGTAGGAATATTATATAATAATACTCTTGCGATTTTCAACCCGAATCAAATTGAACAGATGTAACTTTTGGCCGGTTTAAATGTCCCACCAGTTATCCTGTTTTATTAATCCTTTCATGTCAAATCCATCGTTCACTTAAGTACAGCATACATTCCCCAAAAACTTTGTTTTATGAATATGAAAAACTTATTTGAATTGTCTCACAGCAGATGTTCCTGCATGTGGTTCTCTGGTTTAACGTACAAACAAAACTCCCTTCAACCCATGCAAACCCATGACTATGCTTTTAACATCATAGTCACACACATACTCTACACACATCATGTAGATGGAAGGTCTTATAGAATATTCAGGACGTCTGTTTGACTGCAGAATGTGCAAGTTTGAGAGGTTGGTTGAAAGGAGGCCTGGCCATTTGTATGTCGATTGGAAACAAAAATATTGCAATGTTACTGCTGTTGATACTACAGTACGGTTAAACCTCAGATGAAGGACCTTCTTTAGTCTTAGGAACATGCAGCATGTCATTTATGTAGCATGTAATGTGTTAAAAGTGCTGGTTATGAAATGTAAATCGCTTCAGGCAGCTGGGTTTTACAAACCATAGGCAAATAGCAGGCCGGGTTCTCTTTAGAGAAATGTAGGCGCTTCCCACACAGGAAACATTATTAGAAAATCATAAAAATTTGACATTGACAAATGACATGCATACGATCCATGTACAACAGAGATTTGCCGTTATTTAATTTACAGGGATCTGATATGATACCATAGGTAATGACATTTCAGCGTGCCACATGACACCTACAGTACGTTGAATTTACATAAAGTGAGTCCATTACTCGTTTTAACAACTACTGTTAGGCAAACAATGTGCATTTTGTTTTCTCAACTGTATTGTATACTGGATTTAATAAAGTTACAGAAATGTGTGTTTTTTACAGGTGAAAGGGATGTCATCATTCTGTCATCATTTAATTCAAAACCACACAAAGAAGATATTTTGAGAAATGCCTCAGTGGTTTTGTGTCCACACAATGGATGTCAATGTTGTTTGGTTACCAACGTTCTTCAAAATAACAACACTGCAGTGTTTTTATTTGTGCAAAAATATAACAAACAAAACAAATTTAGAATTCCAAGTTCACGTTCTCAAGGCCGTGTACATGAAATTATCTCAAATTAATATGTGCAGTCACAAAATACACACAGTAATTACAGTCTCGGAATAAAGAAATGGTTTTCTCGTGGCACACCCATGAATTCAAGACAGTTTCAGCGGATTTCACTGCAGGCCACCCAACACACTCATGAGTTACAGTGAGATAGAAGCAAAGGGTCACTTGAGTTCTATAATAGATTACATCACAGTGTCCCGCTGAATGGCCACATTGAAGCCTGTCTAAGTAGCCTGGGTCTAACTATTGAACTAGAATTACATCAATATTCACTCGACCATAGAGCCTTCTTTGTGTCCTTAGCAACTGCAAGATTGATTCTTTCTCTCTCCCACAGTTCCTTTCCCTACATTTCTCTCTTCTCGTCCTCAAAATCTCCCTGCTGTTGGAAGAAAAAGCAGCGATGGTACATGAAGAATACTGTGGAAAGATTTGGTGGAAATATTTGACTGCTGACAGCTCTCGTTTTGAATGTGAGCCCTCTACTGGATGCTCTAAAAGTCATACAAGATCATCCCATACATTGCACAGCAATGGATATAGACTTGATAGACAGCTTGAAGTTATCATAAGGGTGCAATAAAACAATTTCAAGTTCTTAGAGTTTTTTCAAATTCTAACCTGTGAAAATACGTCATAATATTCGCTACTTTCTGCTGTGATCTGCTGATCCTTCACCACCACATGGATAATGAACTCAAAATAACTTCCTCTTGAATTTCTCTCTCACTTCACAAGGATGCAATTTTAGCACATTCAGAGTTCACACTGCTGTCTTAGATGCGATTCCTTAGTTGCGTTTAACACCACAGCAATTTAAATCTGAGACATACTTAATTATTTAACCACAAGGAATTGCTATTGCATTTCTACATCTTGACTTACGAGCTTAACAGGCTAAATACCTTAGTGTGAAATGTCTTTTAAAATCTAAAAAGAAAACCATTCTTTGGGGATGGAAATATGTGCATATATACATATTGTTTTACGCACAGCACCCCAAAACTGTACACTTTGAAATTTTTATGTCACCTGTTAATTTTTATGTCAGTTTTAGCAGATGGTTCCAAGGTGATATTTAGTGGAAACATGAAGATATTTCCTGTCATGTTCACACGGGTAACAAAGTATTAAGAGAGTAAACTCAAGTATGACCTAAAAATAAAGTTGACAAATTTGTTTATTTACATTTTAACCAAAAATTAAATAGGCTAATATTTGTTATCAAAAGTTGTAACTGTTAACAGTAGTTAAGACACACTCAACTTATATAAACAAAAAATGAACAAACAGCATTTTCTCCTTATGTGTGTATGTGTGTGTTCCTCCACTCAGGGGGAGGGGTTCTGCGCATGCGCACATTAGCCCTCAACCACACGCGGCTCAATCACGACGTTATTCGGCGTCCACTATGCATCATCTCAACACTCCGTGTGTATGGACGTGCAGACACTGTCGCCCGTACTGTAAATACTGTACACGTATCATCCCGGATCAACGCGATTCTCCTCCCAAATAAAATGGGTTAAGAGGAAAGATGTCTGGATAATTCATTTAAACACTTCGCAGGGATGGGGACTCGGACATTCTGTTTTGGCAGGCACATCTTGACAAAGGCGCAAAGAGAAATCGGAGAAGGACTTTAATATCATCCTTCTATCCTTTCGTTTCCTTCTTTTCTTTTTTTCTGTTTTTGAGAGATGATCGCAGAGTTGGTGTGCAGCGCCGTGGCACTGGTCCTGTATGTCAACACACTGGACGCTGATTTCTGCTACGATGACAGGTACACGGATGAACGAATGGGATACATCTGCACGTGTTTGTTTTTCACAATCGTATATGTTATTGTTTCGCAGCAACCGGCGTACAATGTAGCGGCGGCTGCTTTGTCCTCTTTTAATCGGATACATTGTAGCGACAGCGCGAGGAATGGCGGCGCGAGTCTGACATCTGTCAGCAAACATTATCACAACCAGTAGTTCAAGTTTGAGAGATTAAGCATTCGTGAAGTGCTAGATATATGGGTGGATGTATATTGTAGGTCAAAGACGAGAATCACGTGTTATCTATTTATGGTTTGTAGAGCAAGTGCTGAACTACGATTATGACAATCCGTTTATTTTGTTACATGGGGAGTTGTCAGCCCGATGGAATTTATCATGTTTGTTGAGCTTTACAGCACTGGTACATTAAGATTAGAGTCACGCGGAGGTTTTAGATAAGAGTTGAAATTGTTTTTATCACTTGTTCTCAACGCATGCCAGTGCTTACCATCAGCACTCAAACAGTCAGAACGGTAGCTTTACATGACAGTTTTACCATTACACCCTATGGAAATGACACATTTATTTGTCAGAGTGGTTTAAGGGCACGTTATAATAATGTAAGAAACGTGGAGCAGCGCGACGTTACGCGCAGTTAGGATGAAATAATCCAGAGAGATGATGGTGAAATGAATGCCTCTCCAGGGTTAGAGTCTTGGGTTTCCAGTGACTCATGTAGTTCATTACAAAAATGTTTTTTTTTCTCTGTTTGACGCTTTTTCTCAGGCATTCAAAATATGCGGGTTTGTTTCATTTTCCTCATAGCAAACATATTACGCGTTTGTGCTTTCTGAATATAATGCAGGGTTCCCACGGTAATGTAAAGTCTAAAAACTATTGGAGTGATTTAACGTATAAATAGAAACGTATAAAACTCAATGAGCCTGCAGTATAACAAATTGACATTTTTCACCGATAGTTATTCTCAGCTCTAGACTATTTTCTTATGTATTTGCATTCATTTAATTTGTGTGGGTATACACTGTCAAACTGTTAAAGGAGATCCATATAATCAGATCTATTTATAAATGAAAATAAATGAATGTGTCAGTAAAATATCCTGTCCTGCACTTTGCGTGCCGCATTGAGGTTTTGGACAGTAGGTGCAGCCTGAGATGATTTTCAAGCATCATGCTTGTGTTTAGTAGCTGACATAATTTACACCAGAAATTTTATTTTCTCTTCCTGCAGAGGTGGCACACAGGACAGAAACAGAGTTGATCATAAGCGTCAGGCCAGCCCCGGTCAGTGTTACACACCCTGTGCTAGTTAACGTTTAATTTGTGCTGAGAAAGAGCAGATGTGACAAGGTCTTTCTTAGAATCCTGATATCATATGTGCGAGCGAGAACTGTCTCTTAAATCACTGCGCTGACCTCTGTTACTGAACCACAGGTTCGTGAGGACTGTAGTTGGTAACTTTTTAGAGAGCACTATCATGTATCCCTAGTCGTATAACAGCTTTATTAAAAACGGGAGGCTGGCATTTGATTTTGGAACGTTGAGGAATAAGGTTTGGGATTTTTTAGTGCAAGAAGAGAAAGCAAGCACTTAGCAAAGTGGTTCCGCACATATATATTGCGACCGGAGTAATGCACAAAACATTCGCTTCAGAACGCTGGCGAAGAAGTTCCCCCCCAAAATATGAAGAATGTGAGATTTCAATGGCTGCATGAATTATACATCCATTACATTATATGTCTGGATTGCCGAGGTGCTTTTCAAGCATGAAATTTGGTTCCCTTTTCAGACAATTTATGCCTGTGTTGTGTTGGAAGAGGAGGTAGTGTCGTAAGAATTATAACGGAATTGCGAGGAGAAAAATATTTTAGCTATACTGCTTTAAATAAGTTACATCGCTACATCTGAATCTCTGTATATGGTGCACTGTTAAAACCATCTGAGGAAATAGGGATTTTATCAATCTTGTAAAGAGAACTAGTATGAACAAGGTTGTATAAGGATATGGTGATGTCTGGGCATTGTGGTAATACTGCAGTTTTATTGTGTTACAAATATGCAATCTTTTATGTTTGTTTTTTTGGACTTTGGACCTTTATATTCATATCGCACTCTGTGTTTGGATGTTTTTGTTGAAGAGTTAAGGGTGCTTTGAGAATGCTTGTCACAAACTGGATGTGAATGGTGATCTTTGTTTGGCCTGAGAAAATGTTTATAGTGTTGTGAAGTGAACATTTTGTATTTCTTCAATTTTTCTTTATCCTTTTACACTGCTTTGACATGGCATCACTTTGTTAGGCGTTCAGTAAGCTAGGCTTTAGTACTATTTGCTCCACACATCCCCAGGGAGCTCTGATCCCCTGAATCACAACCCGACCCTGACACCTGCGCCGCAGAGTGGAAGCTATAACTTGTATACCTCATCTCTCATGCCATAGTCTCCACACCCAAAGATGGGAAAATGAGTGGATAGATGCCAGATGAGAGTTACGGCCACATTACCTTGGCCCGCTATGAACCTGTCCAGAATCCTGATAGATGAGCTCAAATGAGGAATCGTCATCATTCACCTGCAATTGAAGGCCAACCCGTCACCGTTTCAAGTTCAGAGCCTGTTTTTATTTGGGGTTTGTGGTTTTGGAGAGGAAGAGTGTTTAAATTGGATGAATGGGTTTCTTAAATGGATCTTTTTCCTTTGCAGTTTTGAGAAGCATCAGATAAGTTTTGAATACAGCTTTTATGTAATCTTGGGCGACACATATATCCTAAGTAATGGGATGTGCATATTATGTGGTGTGGGTTTTGATGTTATACTTTTTGTGATTTTATTGGCCTGTGAAAGTGGAGGGAATGGTATTATTGGTTAATACTTATCCCCACCCTTGCTGTCTTAGATGGGCGTAAATATAGGAGTGTTTGTTTTGGGCAGGATGTTGAGAAGTTTAGGCTAAGTTTTCTGTATCATTAAAAAAATGTATTATTGAACTGAGTTTTCACCCAGATGTTTGATTTGAATTGATCTCTTTTTATGTCATTGCTTGATATCTGTCCTCACCTCCACAGTTTTATCTGTATTTTTAAAAATCATGCATGATGAGAACAGGAACAAAATTGAAGGGAAGATGAAATTAGAACCGGGTCTTTTTATCTGAATGTGCATTTTAGGTCTTATTGTCATTGCCTTTCATCAGTGAATGTTATTCAAAGGAACAAAAATGTCTTGGTAATTTTGACCTGGCTCTATTCAAGTCACGATCCAATCAATTCTTAATGGGTAAAATGCATATTTTTAATGTAAAATAAAAAAGCAGTACTCCAAATGTAAAATTATAGATTTAAGTTCTCGTTGACATTTTGATGCAAATTTTTATGTGGTCAGTTTAATTTCATGTTTTATATTTTGGAAGCAAACCTCCCCACCGACTCTTCTCCATTAGACAATTTTCCGAGCATTTCTGCTGCTAGTTTAGTTTCCAAGTCTGTTTAGCTGAGACTGCAGGGATGAGCTGCTGTTTGCTTAAAATAGGCTGTTCTGTTGGTTTGGGTTTTGTGGTGCTGTCTGGCTCTGTTCTCTTCAGAGCGTCCACCCTGTGTACCCGACCACACACTTTGGATCGGCGGTGATGTCGAGAACCAAGGGCGGCAACCGGGGCTGGGAGCATCTCTCTCCGCAATCAGTCCATCCTAGCAGTACCCTGTAATTTTCTCTGAGAAAAAAAGTAAAGCAAGAGACACACTATGGCTCATAACCACCCTTCCACATCCCCCTTGTAATCCTACAATAGCTGTGTCCAGATGGTTGTGTTCGCAAAGCATTGTGGGTGTTTGTTTAAGGAGGTATCTTGGGGCACAGTACTGTGATGTAGACATCAGTATTCCACATGACAACAGTTTTGACATTGACTCCAAGAGTTCTTTGTGATGATTTGCATATTTCAGCCTACTGTGCTATGTGTCTTTTTGTACTTCAGTCAAACTCTGAAAGCCTGCCTTCGTATTCAATGTGTTTTTTGCATTGTATTAATTACTACAATGTGTTTCCCTGAGAGTCTTGTAAATGTTTGAGTACAACATATGAGTCAGACGGAACTCCAGCTTCTATACTTGGAGCTTTTGGGGAAAGATTAAAAAATGAGGCTCATCAATTTTTATAAATAGACAGTCCAGATCCACACTGGGTGCGTGCCAGTGATCTGGTATTTTAAGAGATTTCAAGCTGTGGGTTAAGTCATATAACTTCAGGGAGTATTTTGGCACATCCAAAATGAAGGAAATGTTCTGCCTCATCTTTTGGTTTGTCATAAAATGAATGGTCACCTGTGCCATCTGCCTTGCAGTTAAGGCTGTCTGTGAAACAGATGTTTTTTAGCACATTTAATTTTAGAGCATTTTAAATATTTTTGCTTTAAGTTCAATATGGAACAGGCCACATGAGTTTTTCATTGCGGTACCATTTAAGTCGGCGCCAAAAATGAACCCTTCTGATGTGCTAGTAAGATCTGACTTTAGTGACTTGTAACCAGTTGGCTGGTAAATTTACAACAACCTGAAACATTGCATAGGTTAAAGGAACTGTCATCATTTACTCAGCCTCAAGTTGATACAAATTTTAACAAAGAAATGTATACAGATTTGGAACTTAAGGTTGAGTAATTCATGATGGAAATTTCATGTTTGGGTGACTGTTCCTTTAAGTCGGATGGCAGGAATAAATGAAAAATAGTTTTCATTATTTTTTTGGTCCTCGCAGAAAAAGAGATGTTTCAGCACCAAGACATGATCGTGATTCCTGCAACACATCTTACTTTTCCAACACCTCTTTAAGCCGTGTGTCCACTTAGGCACTTCCGCCTGCGGCCGGCATGTTTTTCAACAATAACGCCGCGCTTTAAAAAAAAGCCATCAGTTTTTTTTCCTCTCATTGTGGTGCTAAGCGCTGTCCCACGATCAGTTCCGGCGTTCGACCGGGGTGCCCAGAGTTGAAAAATGCTCAACTTTGAGCAGAACGCTTCACCCACAGCGGGCGTTTTCAGCCGGGCTCCTGGCGTTTTCAGCCGCGTAAATGCGGTGGACACAGCCCCTTAGACAGCTTATTTTTCAGGTGCAACTGTACACAATTTTGTAAGATGAACTTGATAATTGAAATAGACACTTGTAGACATCTCTGTTGATTGACAGGAGGAGCGTATTTGTGTGTGTACATTATGTATAGATGGCTTTGTTTACGGAGAAGACCGTCATCTCTCTATGACATGCTCTAACCTCTGCGTTCTGGGTCAGCGGCCATCTGACAAACCGCAAACACTATTAAACACAACCCACAACTGTAGTTGGCGTGTGTGTGTTTTTAGTGTCTCCTACTGAGTAATCTGACTAACAATTACTGTGGCCATGACCTCAGAGGATGAACTTTCCCAGGGCTGTAACCTCAGAGCAACCGTTTCTCCAATTTACTGCAGTCCCGCTGTGCCGTAGTGCAGAAACCCAGATGATAGCTTTCTGTAGGTCTCATAGCAGGGCAGAAAAGGTTATTTAGTTCTAATAAGGTGTCATGGTGTTGTTGGCGATGCAACAGCCCTACAATACATTTTTTAATGGGATTCATATAGTATCGCAATTCAATGTGTGATGCATAACAGAACCGTAATTGGTTTCAGCTTGAACTTGCGAGATACACTCAGTTTGTCTTTTGGGCCATCCATTTATTAAACTTTAGATGAATAGAGGTGTATATGAAGTATGGTTCAGTAAGGCCAGATCACACAAACAATGATAAATATACTTTATAATTAATATAAAGTATATTTAGTATAAAGGTTTAAAAAAAATCTTAATTTAATAGAAAGGAATCATTCTAGTTATCAATCTTATCTTTTCGTCGGCATTCGATTGTTAAAGCATCATCAGAGTATTTCACTTATACATAAAAGCTGCGTATTTAAGTCTCTTGTTTTCTTTAATCACATCTGAAAATGCTTAAATCACGCAGGTGTCTTTTGATAGTTGTGTCTATTGTCCAGATGGCGTCTAGACAGAAATCTCGGGATCGGGACCAAGCCGAGGTTTTTTCCTCCTCTCAATCTTGCTGGTAAGCAGAGGGGGTCATTCCCTCAACTGCCAGCAGCTTGATTACTGGAGCACAGCGCTGTCAGGACAGGCAGAGATTGGATGGCCCTCATCCCATCCTATTGGCTCTCTGAGGGAGTACTATTCTCTCTGTGATTGCCAGGGCAGATGACTGTCATTTGTGATGCGTGGGGCGAAATGAACTGCAGGCCAGCGTGGCCTGACCCATCGCTGCCCGTGGGGCTGGAAAATGGGCTGCTGTGCACAGTTGATGGCCTTCCTGGCCCTCTAAATCACACAGGCTCGGACAGGCTGTAATCAGGGCTGAAGGAGGAAGGCCATATGTGTACAGCAGGTTTACTGCATGGCAGCAAACAGCAGTGGAGATTAACTCGAGCCGATGTCGGGTGGGCGCCTCCATGCGCGCTGCGTCTTCATGGCTGGCATTTAATTAAGGCCAGCAGATTATCTGTTCAGATTTAGTTTGCGTGCCGTCTCGCTTACTCTTAATAGCCGTTACCACTGATAGTATAGTCTAAGTGAACAGAACTGTTCTGTGACATTCGTGCTGCAATTTCTGCTGTGTTAGGGGTGGGCAGGATGAACAGAAACCCATTTAGCAATATGAATATTTTTTTGCTGATGATGATGAATGATGTATATTATTACGATTAGGCTATCACAATATTGTTAACTATTTAATAAATAATAGTAAAGGAATAAATAGATAATACATAAAAATATTAAACATTCAAATTTAATTATCTGTCATAGTGAAGCCCATTAAAGTAAATAAATAGCAATAACAAACAACTGACAATAATTTAATTTCAAATATATTTATATATTAAAAACAATTTTAATAAAACTTATTTTAATATTCGTATCCAATTTTTTGAACCGTCCAAAAACACTGCATTTTAATGCACAGACTTGTATTAAAAGATCACAATAATCCTATAATATGGCGGTCGGCAACAGTTTCTAAGGTAGGATTGCTCTGTAACCTTTTTAAAGGGGTTTATACGGAAGGGGGTGAACTCTTGAGGTAATCCCATTAGCCACAAATAATTATAATAGAATGAGCTCACTTCTCGACCCAGAATACTGAATAGTATTACCTTTCACACCATCGTCCTTCCAAACACCCTCAGGTTCGATATCAGAGCAGATGAGAATGTTCCTAAGACACAAAACTACAACAAAACTCTGTCGTACTGACAAAAGGTTGGATTTTAGCTCCGCTAAACTGTGTGTTGCTCATGCTTCAGGGGATATTTGGAAAGACGCCACTGAACAAAAATCTGGTGTAACATTACGGGTTGATTTCACGCAGGTCCCACATCATTTCCCTCCATTTCACTACCGACAGGAACTTTGATTTAGGGCTAATGTTCCTTCACGGATCTAAGACCATAGTCCCGTCCTGTGCCGGCCGGCCTGCCCTCATTGTAATAGGATTAACAGTGGCCTGTGGATAGTGGGAGGGGGGGCTGTGTGTCAGTAAAGAGCCTGATCCATTTGAAGCACGAAACCCCCCGTCGCTAGCATCTAAAGAGGATGCTATAGTGCACTTAAAAAATAAAGCAAGCCTCTTTTGGAGATCTACCATCTAGCGTGTCCTAGCCCCGGTCCTTGCAGAGGATGATGGGATATGACCTGGCCAACAAGCTTTTGTGCTTTCTGGAGAGCTGTGTGGTCTGTCTATTCTATGTGCACCATTAGCACTCGCTGATGAGAAATAAGCCTTGCTTGTGTTGGCTGCTGGCTCAGATAAACAGAGAAAAAATTCTCTCTCATTTGAAACAGGGGACACGTTCAGCGCCTCTGTGTACCAACCTGTCAGAACCGATCTGGTCATTGGTACTAGAGGGTACGTGCTAGAATCGACATCCCAGCTCAAGCTTTATGTACCTCTTTGCTGCCTTAAGTGATCCGTGCAATCTGATTTGTGTAAGGGTCTTTGACTCATATTTATGTATTATTTACAAATAATTTAAATTATATAGAAATGTTTATTATTTTTATGTTTGTTTACATATTCATGCATGTGTATGTTTTTATAAATACAAAATAAATATGCAAAGTACAGATATATATTATATATATTAAAGACATATATTACGTAAACACAGACATTTATTCTGGAGGCGCTCAGTCGCTATTATTCGTTTGACAGCCCTAATTTTAACCAAAGTTAGGTGTTATTTCTAGAAATATTGATTTAATCTGATATTTAAAAAATTAATCTAGCTGAAAGTACTTTGGTTCGTGATTGTTTTGCGTAGAACCGTGAGCCACATGAATATATATTTTTTACTAAGTGAGCACAGCATGTGCGCAAGCTACTGTTAAGACTCTGTAAAATGAAAACCAAAGCTTGAATCCATCCAACAACTAGTTCCCCTTTCTTTCCTTTTATAGATCTTCAAATATTTGCGCAAATCTTGTAATGTATTTATGCAAAGTCAACAAATGGTGTTGTGTTTGGCTCGGTCTCAGTCAAGCCCGTATTTCTCTGAGGGTTTTATTCCAAAGCTCTTTCTCTACACCGATTGTATCAGCAAGTTTACTTTCGCTTCAGGAATCCTGTGGCGGCCAGCGATGACTTCGCCAGGCTCGTGTAAGCATGTGAGCTGTTGGCTTTCCAGATCTGAGATCACACCAGATGTGCGGTGCCCATCGGGTTAGTTACAAAAGATCAGGCCAGTGACAGGATTAGATTCTGGCGTGTAGTAATGAAAGCTTTAGAAGATGATGTGTGTAAAGACTGTTTGGTATGAGCACAGGACTCGTATGGCTAGACAAGTTTCCTTCGGTTTTCTATTGGTGTTTGTTTTACTTGTGATGTAATTAGTTTTGAGATATTTAATAGCCTTAGAAAGGAACAGTTCACACAAAAAAAACATTTTTGACATATTCTACATCTTTTCAAACTTGTGTGATTTTCTTTCGTCAGTGAAACAGAAAAGATGTTGGCTGCTCTTTTGAAAGTGAGCGATATTTGTGAAGCTTCAAAAGGATAAAACCACAGCCGGAGCGCTCTGTAAAGATTTCTGAATCTATACGATCGCTTTGTGTAAAGAAAAGACTGAAATGTCATTTTTGAGAACACGAGTCATTGATGGCAGAATTATATCCGTACATAAATATGTCTGTTTTTATCCCGTCTTTACACGTGGTCCCTGCAGGTGGTCTCTTTCGGCCCGGCACTGACAGCTGTTAATTGGCCCATGGAGGAAACCGCTAAACCCTTAACGAAGTTCTCGCTGTTTGTCATCCGTTTTTGTCTCACAACATCAGATATCACACTTTTTCTTTCAAATCCGATCCAGACCAGTGATATGCTTTTCCAGAGAGAATAACGCAGCCTGCTCTTTGATGCTTGTGCAGTTTATTTAGTCATTTCGGTAGAAAAGAGAGGCTAGGCACAAATGAAAGCCGGCAGCTTTGGTCGAGGCTTCCTTTGACTTCTGCGTTTATAAATGTTGTGAAGAACATCAAGGACTTACGCTAGATGCATTTGGAGGTTGAGTCATTGCTTGAGAGCAACATTCATTTGTCCTGCGTCCAAGTTGTCTTCATTGTCATCACCATAGCGCTGACAAACAGTAACATCTGCGGCTCTTACATCAGCACCGGCAGGGACGGAAAAAGCATTTGAGTTGTTTTTGTGTCAGCGGTTCTCAACTGGTTTTACTTTAGCATGCAGATTTTTCATTGGCCGTTTGCCAAACACGATGCCAGACTGGGCCGTGTACGCTTTTCATTAGTTGTATTTGCCACACAACATTTGACATCAAACTGGCAAACCTTATAAAAACATGTTTTTGTTTTGTCTTAAAGGAACAGTTCACCCAAAAATGAAATGTACACACCCTCGAGTGGTTCCAAATATAAATTTCTGTGTTATTATGAACACAGAGAAAGATATTTGGTAGAATGCTTGTACCAAACAGTTCTTGGACACCTTTGACTGCCATAGTAGAAACAAAATGCTTTATTAATTGTGTTGTTCTGTTGAACACAAATCCTGGGAAACAAACAGTTCTGGGCCACGTTTGACTGCATTATAATATTTTCTACAATGGTAGTCAATGGTGGCCAAGAACTGTTTAGTTACAAGCATTCTTATAATATATTTCTCCGTGTTCATGCGAACAAAAATGTATGCAGATTTGGAACAACTCAAGGGTGAAACTCCATTTTGGGGTGAACTGTTCCTTTAATGTTTTCTTCTGAGCTCCTAGTTTAAGGAATGCTATTTTGAGTCTCGAAGCTGTTTTACGCTAAGCAAAATGCTTATGTCAGGTTTTGCCTGCAAATCATCCTGCCAACATTCACACAATAAAAGTAAAAATGGAATGAAGTGTCGAATTAAAATTTCTTTAGTGAGAAAATCTGTTCAGCAAGACATTTTGCCAGATAAAGAAATTGTTTTGTGTATTGTGTTAGTAACAGATCATTGATGTTGAGCAAACAGAGCTATGGGAAGTTTTCCATCACTCATGAACTCATGCGCTGTTTATTTTGCTTAGTAGGACACCAGGCAGTGCATATGCTTCATTTTCTGGATGGAGAAGTTAATGGAGGTTTATTTTGGGGTCTGGAAGGAGAAAACATGCGTGTGCCGGCCATTGATCCTGCAGAATTTGGTCGCAAGGTTATTTTGTTCTCTTATTAGCTCTGACATAATAATCATAGATTGAGAATCTTAAAAATAACAAGTTAAGAACTCAAGGAATCAGAGATTTAAAAAGATGTTCATAGGAAATGTAGACTTCCAAGGCTTTTATCTCCTCGTGATGGGTTAAAGGGACCGGCATGTTGTTCAAAAGCTGCATATGACTCATTCTTATGTGGAACATACAAGGAGATATTTTGAGAAATGTCTCAGTGGTTTTTCATCCATATAATAGAAGTCAAAGATGTCCATTTTATTAACCAGCTTTCTTAAAATATCTTCTTTTGTGTTCTGCAGAAGAAAGGCTGTCATACAGGTTTGAAATGAGATAAGGGTGAATAAATGCTGATTTTCTTTTTTGGGTGATGTAAGCTGGTTGCGTTTGGCTGTCACTTACGACATGCTCATGTTTCTGAAGGTCAGGAACCACATTTTCCAAACATCTGATACAGTAACAGTCAAACTCGGGAAGCAACAGCTCATACTGACAGGGTGACGTCTGTTATTTACTGAAATGACGACCCAAAGGATTTCATGTTGTTATATTACATCATTGCAAGTAGCAAACCCTCGCACAGAGCGCAAAAACAGTTGTTCTTATTTAGTGATGAAAATCTTCAGCAACGGAAATATATTTTGATGTATTCAAGGCTCACAGAATGACATTATCTCATGCCCGAAGCATCTCTTTCCATGCTCTGAATGTCATACAAAAGACATCTTTATGGCACGCCGAGTCTTGGGAACGGTTCATGTGTGTGTGTGTTTTAATTGTCTCTTTGATTAATACTGGATGTCTGTATAAGATGAATTGGCAGGCTCCTGCCCCCAAATGTTTGCCGGTAAAATTTGTCTTTAATTGCACAATAATGGCTTGACATGAGAAAAGGCAGATCGCCGGTAATCACATGCTTAGAAGGAAATGTAATCACATCTTGCTCCCAGTTTTAAATGGCAATTAGCCAAAAAAACGGGTTTTGTCAGGGAAGGAAAGACCACTTTGCTATCGAAAGAGCGAGAGGAGATATTTCCATCGGCTGTTGCTTAGCGATGCTCGCGCTTAAATGGTGCCTGCCTGAGAACCGGGGGGCTTCTTTCCTACCACGTTTTGGCGACCTTGAATTCTTAATTTTCTCCAAATTGCATCCGTGGTGTCTTCTGTCTAAGTCATCAAAAGCCAACAAAGTGGTGTTTTGAGACAGGAAAGAGAACAGCATTATGGGACTGGAGGCGATGAATCGAGTTTTTAAGAGGGAGTTAGGTTGTCTTGAATTACAATGCCTCTCACACACACTAACACTACCCAGACTTGTTACCTTTGTCAGAGATGTAATTTTAAGCCACCGTATTCCATGTCTTGTCAATCAGTGCGTTCACGTAGAGTTAGTGGTGCTTATTAAGGCAGGCATCACTGTTCCTGTTGTTTATACTTGGATTGAGGTATTTTAACAAACCTATGGCTGTAAGAATTTAAGAGTTAAATAAAATCATTGCCTGTTTTGAAGACCGGTTATATCTAGGGGTTGACAGTGTAATTGAGATTTGGGGCTATTTTTTAACTCTGGCTGTTTTGTAGTCTAAAAAATGTCATAATTCGAAATAATATGTATGAAACTGTACTTGTTTTCAGACATAATTTTTCAATTTGCCGTAATGGGGATTTGGGGAGATAATGTATTTTAAGATGATAATGATAAATCAAAATGATCTTTCTTTTCCATGCAGACAGGATTTGTCATATTTAATTTCGTTCTAATTTTTACATCATTTTTACAGTGATATATTGTTTTAAAGCAGCTTTACATGAAACAAATATATTTATTTGAAAAAAAACTCAAACTCAAAAATAATGTTTTTTAATTGTGTTATTATGTTTTTAGTGTATTAGTTAGCAGTATATATACATATACTGTATATATATATATCCATAAATATATTTTTATTACTAAATCAAAACAACTCAACTGCAGTTTGATTGATGTACACTAAAAAACATGATTTTTGAAAATATAAAAAAAATCTGTTATGTTGGAATGTAGATTTCCTGCATGTATAAATAAATAATTATAAATAATATTTATATAAATATAATTAATATTCTACAATAGAGTACAAAATACATACTGTACAGAAAATATAATACATGGTATTATTGTAATTTTTTTGTCCACATAACGGATATTAAGCTAATTTTGTAAGCCATTTTTTCTTTGTATGAATGCTATATGTAAATTTCTAAAGAATATGCGTTCATACCGCTGCCATCAAAAGCATGTAGAAAGATTCTTGGACGCTTTGACCAAAATTTACAGGGGTGCGTTCTCTGTGATCCTCTCAAGTGTTGGATTTCTAGGTTCCGATTGGTTGCCACCGAACGGCGTTATAGTTCTCTACCATAAAGTTGACTTGATTTCAACTCTATTTGATGCCTTGCGCCGCTGAAAATGACTTCCGGCCACTCTCTCGATGTCGGCGGTGTGAACGCACAGTTACAGTGAAAGCTACTTACTGTGACAGTCTGATTTAAGGTTTTCCAGACGTTAGCATGGGCACGTTTGAGTCGCCGTCACTTTGAAGTATCTCATGTTAAATTGGTAGGTTTCTGTATAGCATCAGTAGCACTAGGAGTTATTTATCTTAGACCGTGTCTGATTTATAGCGGAAGGATCGGTTTTGAAACAGCAGCTCCCACTGAAATCTATAACCTCAGTACCCAAGAGGCCCACGGCATTTCGCAGGGTTTTGTTTTCAGTTCCTGCAATGGTTGCCGTTGGTTAACATCACAAGTTCAGCTCTATTTAAAAAGCTTTAATCATTCGCTGGCCAGGATGGCCTTTCTCCTGGGAGTGGTCCTGAATGAACTACTTGGCATCCGCTGTAGGAAACCTGACTTGCCATGAGGTAATACGCTGTTTAACCAGACGGATTCACCCTTTTATAATGAAAACCATGTTTATACCTGCATGTGCCTGTGAGAAATATTCAACATTTTGTCCAAGAGTATAAATACAACCGTTTTTAAATTGAATTTATACTAACGTCAGGGGTTTTGTTTTCAAGTGGTAGCCGCTGTTGTACCTGAATGAGCCCAGTCGGAATCGGCAGCTGTCACGGGTTCAGTCTCTTGAAATAAACCCGATTAAGAGTTAAATCCCTGTTGAGGGTTGAAGAAAACTCTAAACCTCTCCTGCGATTTTTACACTCGCACAGCACAGAGGGTTTACGTTTCTGAAATTGTGTTTATAAAGGAACAAAAACAACACAAGCAACATCCTGATTATCATCGCTACAGGGTTCTGCCTGTCGAGGCAAGCCCAGCTATAACTGAAACCTTTTGTGTGATGTTACGTTCGGGGAAGAATGTGACCTTAAATGTGAAAATGTGAAATCATTTAATAAAATAGTTAACAGCATAATTGTTTTAAACAAATGGTGCCTTGAGACATATTTAGCACGGAACTAGAATTAATTCAAGAATACATAAATCTAAAGTCTTTTTCATGCAAATTGTGTTTTTTTTAAATAGGTCTGTATTTAACATCATTCACTTTAACATGTGTAAAGATTTATGTGGAGTGACATGCAATTTCATGTTTCAAACCGAGATGGCGATGTAGAGGCAAGCGTTAGGAATTGCAGCTTTAAGATGGTTATTAAAAATAATAAACAAAAGAAAATCAACTTGGGGACCAAATTAAGTCGATCCTTCTGTTACTGTATAATAAGCGGTATCGCTATTTTGTGGTGTCGGCTTCTTTTGGACATCTATAAGATGCAGTAGTGTTGGCTTTCTTTGGACGTCTCTAAGCTGTAGTAAAAGAAACAAAACATTCATACAGTCCTAGCAAAAGACAGTACGTCTCTCTCCAGGGCTGCATTGAGAAGAGCTATTGAATTTATTAATTCTCTGGACAAGCATTTCCAGCTGTGAGAGATGAGCATGAACTGTCAGGCCCCTTCCATGAAAGTTCTCATGAAATTCCCTTTACTCTTTGAGTTCTGTACTCACGATCATATTCTTTTCCACCACCGTTTGGCATCATTTGTTACACTGAGTGTCAGAGGTAAAAGGCAGAATTGCTGAGAATGAAGTTCTCTTGGAGCACATCTATGTTTTAAATGAGCCGAGACCTTGAGCTCGCTCCTCAGGTTCTGGTAGAGTGATCTGGAAGATTAGATGGTAGGTGGCTACTGGTTTCTGCATGTGTTGTTCTTTTTAAGAGGAGGATGATTTAGATGTTGAGTGATGGAGCTCGACCTCTGTCTGATGTTGAGATAGACGCCTTCAGACAGGTTTCTATTGAATCATTCAGTCAGCTTTTTGATATGTGATTTTTGGCCTTATAGGGTCAACTAAAGAGAATTGAGGGAATATAGTTTTAAAACTGGTTTCCCAGATGCTCCCCAGAACAGATTAAACAGTCCAGTCTGAGTCTCACGCCATTTTGTTCATCCCGGTCTTCATGACAACGGCTGTATTGTGTTATACGGTGTTTTGCATTAGTAGAAGAATGCAGACATCCTAGAATCCTTTATGGAACTGAACTTTGTAAAAAAAGTTCTAGTAAGACTAGTTATAGTTTTATTTTTGACCATTTAGCCAGTGCCACAATACAATTATTGTGATATGGGTAGTATCTTTTAAATGTCTTTTAACAAAATAGATTAAAAAGAACAAAAATCATACTGATGCACATTTAAGGTGATTATGTGGTATGTCATTGTAGTTTAAATAGTGTTTTTTATGTAGGGAATTTCTAGTTTTGGTCATTTTGTCTGGTCAATAGTAGGTGTTTGTGGGGAAAATATTTTGGCATCATTTTTCAGTTCTCTTAGATGTATGGGTGTTCAGTCAATGGCTTCCAAACGGCATTGTGAAAACGATTGTCAAACCTTTGTGCACCCAAAAAGCAATGATCAATAATATCTGTTGTTCTTGTTGTGCATTTAGGATGTGGTAAATTTATGAACAGTGCTTTTGATTGTTTCTTGTTGTGAACAAGCAGTCCTCAATAAGTGGCATAATCTGTGCAGTAAGACCTTAAGGATGTTAGTTTGGAGTGAAACATTTTAATCGAGGCGGCCAACAAATCCGTTGCTGCTTTTAGCCAACCATAAACAGCATAAAAAACCTCCTGATCTCTGAAGTCTACAGACTGTGCTTTTCTTGGGATGGGGTTTTATTTTGGATGGAGCCCCAAGTGTCCATCCGGCGCTGCGAGAACCTGAAAGACTGTTTGTTTTGGTTGATTTCTTTCTGTCGGTTCTGTAAAAGTGCCTTTTGTTTCTTCCAAGTATGTGTTTTTGTAAGGGCGGTTTGACCATCGCTGGGCCACTGCAGAGGAAAAGTAGATCCATTAGTTGTTGAGTTGGACCGAGGCCAGTGGCGAGTGATCCTGAGGGCCTCTGTATTGATCAAAAGAGGTCATCGCCATTGCTGTTCTCAATAAACGCTGGGATTGCGGCTTTCGAGCTATTGTCCTCCATTACCTAATTGGAAAGGATGAATCAATGGCGGCAGCGCTAAAATCGGCCAGATTAGTTCCCGTCCGTTCTGCCGGTATTGGCTGTGTTTGTGCGCGAGGTGACGGATGTAGAGGCCATCAATGCGCTGGAATAATTAAAGCACTGTCTGTGTTCTAACCCACTTTAACTGCTATTGGCCTGCCTGGGGCGAACCATCTCCTGGCCGGCCTTTAGAGAGACTGTTCCTCAAAGACACAAAAACACATTGGGATGATTGTTGAAGGACAACAGCGCTGTTTGTCCAACAGGCCGACAGCGAGGCTAAGGACACGGCTGGTAATTAGGACAGATTTCTGCGGTGAATCTAACTGGGCTTATTATTGTAGTCGAATGACACATGGTCTTACATGCAATGGATATATTTTGCCGGGGGTGGTTGACCAATAAACTGTAAATGCGTCCTATGGTGCGACAGGAAATATTTTGAAAACAAAACTAATACTGAAGATAAACATCTCTTTTGCTTCGCTTTTGCTGATATTAATAATATAATATTAATTTTAATGATGTAAAATGTCAGGCCACATGTACAATATGATTGTCAAGTACTTGTGATTCTTGTCATATAGTGTTAGGCACCAAAATGTAAGTTGTAAACATTGCAAAATGTATAAATTATAAATGAAATATTGAAATATTTCAAATTGTGCATATTGTAATGGTTTGCAACAGCTTAATCACTTTAATTTTATTTTTCATTTTATTCAAAAATGTATGTATAGTCAGTATATGTAGATATGTAGATAGCAGAAGACCTATGTTGGCAAGAAATCAGAAATGCATTTATTTTCACAAAAATAATGTGAAACATGAATGTTTATAATTAAGACTTAAAATATTTTATATTTTATTATATTATTGTATATCATATATTACTTAAAATAGAGTGAATCCCTAAAGTAGGCATCTATGCCAGAAAAACTTGGGATTAAGAAAGATACATTGTACAGAATAACGAGATAATGTGCATAGTCCATAGTAGCCCGAGGTTATTTTTGATAAAAGTAAAAAACTGAATTTTTACAAATTTTGCATTTGATTGAAGATAATACATATTTTGTATAAATACAAAATAAAAATGTTGTCTAAATACAATGACATTGATGCAGTTTTAATAGCGGCTTGCGTTTATGTTTGCAAGCTCTCTTTTGCATGTAAACCACAAAGAGAGTGTACACAAAACACAAAGACAATTAAAAAAAAAAAATCTACGTCCAGCTCAAATGCAAAGCCAGTTGGATGCTTTTTATTCTTGTGATCCTTTTTTGGGAAGGCTCTTCAAGTTTGCTGCTGTTATTAAGAATGATGCGTTCTGATATGCGTATTCCAGTGCTTGACAAATAAGGGTGGGAATGACAGTCTGCAATTTCACAAAACTGTCAGGGCTGAAAACGATCACTGATAGTGATAAAATGGTTTTAGAACACTGCGACAGACAGGCGCGGATTTCTGCACAGCCGATTTGCATCACAGATGTGCGATTGACAGTGTGATCTTTGCGACCGGGGCGAAGAAATGGATGCCTGTGATTTAAAAGATCGCAATGACAATATGAATGTAAATCTTCACTACATCTTTATATGTGGTGCTTGTCTTTGCAGAAATGTTCATTTGCATGTGCTAAGGTGTTCTGACAGATTGCTTTGGTGATATGTGTAAAATTATTGAAGATAAATTGCAAGCCACAATATCATATTTAAGGTCAGGTTTTAAACAAACCATTACCTCGAGTATGATCAAAATATTAATCTCTTTGTATAACAGGCACGGCTATAAATGACAATTGAGACTGTCTATCAGAAATACAGAATAAATGAATCCCTTCTATTTAAATTCAAAGTCTTTAAGATTAAAAGCATGGAAATAGCGTACCATATCCCAGTCTACAAAAAGTCACGTTTGAAGTATGTCTGAGTGCTTAAGGGTTTTATTTCATTTTAGTACAGGAGGAACTCTTAAACCAGCTGCTCTCTTGGAACGAAGGAGATCCAAAGCCTCTGTTTTCATGCACTGAGCCTTACCATACCTGGCACCATCGTCGTTCAGCAATAACTCTTCAAGCCAAAAACAGGCTTGGTCAATTGCACCTACACTTTTCAAATCATAAAATCTCTATATGTGTATTATTCTTTGCATTTAAGAAGTTCTCGGCCAGGGAGAGGGAGTGGAAGAAGATGAGGAAGTAGAAATAATACACAGCTTTGCACCTCGTAAAGAGCGGCGCTTGCATGTGAAGCAGGGTTCTCCGTAATCCTGCCTCACTCATCTTCTTCAAGTGTTGTCTGAAGCGATAAAGACTTTGGAGAGCAGCACAAATCTTCGGCGCACTCCCCAATGCTATTCACTGTGAAGCAGAACCACCTGCTTTGAAACCCGTTGGAGTCTTAAAGGGGTCATATGACATGGCTAAAACGAATATTATCGTTTGTTTTAGATGTGATACAATGTGTGTACACGATTTAAGTGTAAAAGCAAAAATGCTGTATTTCCACATACCTTGCATGTTTGTATCTTCTCTTTTCCCCACCTCTCTGAACTGCGCAGATTTTTTTATAAAGCTCATCGCTCTGAAAAGCGAGGTGTGCTATGATTGGCCAGTTAACCAGTGCGTAGTGATTGGTCGAATACTGCAAGAGTGTGACGGAAATGTAACGCCTTTTACCATATTTGGAACATCAGGTGCTGACCGGTACATCCACCTTACTTGCGTATAGATTTGGGCGGTCTTAGTCAAGTCAGACCACGAACTGATGTAGATTTGTGGGGGTATGTTTACACGATTGTTTCTGACAGGTCAGGGTGAGGATTTGCTTTTAGAAAGAATGAATCTTTTGTTCCGAAACTTTCATTTTTGCAATTTTACATGTCTAACACATGCATGAGCAACTTATAATACACCAAAGACACAGAAAAACACGTGTTCGCACTAAATACGTTTTGTGGAAAACGCAATTTTTCGTAGCTTTTTAATGATTAATGTTCAATGTTGATTCATGATCTAACATTCTAATGGTTCACCAGACTTTCAGTTTTGAAAGCAAGGCCGTGTTCCTGCTGAGCCAACAGTATTCTTTTGTCTTATTTTAATAGAAAAGCAGTTTTTGGTACGTTTTACCTCAGCCGTAACCCTGACTTGGATCCATGACACGAGATGCATTGTGTGTTGAGATTAGCTGCGTTTGGCCACAAATCTCGAACGTCGGGCTGTTCTTGTGGCTGCTGAGCGGAGCTGAATGCCGTACTGTGTGAGGCTTTAGCCCAGTTTGCGTGACTTGAATATTTAATAAGAATTAAACTCCAGGAATGCACTCAATGGCAACTGGCCCTCTATCGCTCCGATTCTTTTTCTCACTGTCTCTCTTATTTTCCCCCCACCCCCCATTGGTTAAATTATTCAATAGATGCTTGGGGGGAAACACCCACAGATGCTGATGAAGTGGTGATTCAATTCATTCAGGACATTAATAGAATAGAGCACATGGGCGGCTACAGATGCCATGTGTATCTGTGCGGTATGTCTTGATCTTAACTTGTTTACTTAAGCCATCTGTTAGACGACTGTGTAAAAGTAGACGCCTTTATGTCTTCGTTTTATACATAATTTTTAATTGTTTGTTTTTTGGGGGGGGTTTGCACCCCACTACTTTAATGACATCATCGTTCAGAAAGTGACATCATTTTGGTTGGAAACAAATCACCAGAGCATGACCAGTGCATGTCCAAGATATTGTTCCAAAGCTCAAAAGGCATTACATAAGAACTGACCTCCTTGAAATGTGTCTTGTCTGTGATCGGTGTTGATCACAGATCGGACGCGACAGATATCAGATTATCCAGATTAAACTGACAGTGCTCTTTAGAAGCCAGTGATGTTGCTCTCCTCACATCCTGCTGACAGCAGCTTTACCTTCGTTCGGAGAGAAAGTCACAAAAGGTGATCAAGTATCGGCGTTAAGCTGTGTGATGCAACTCTGTGTAAAGAGATTTGACACAGCACCAGCACATGTCCTTACCTCCCATTCAGAGCCTCTGCTTGATGATTCTGGAATATGGTTTATATTGATTCCGATATAGTTTGCGCATCTAATTTAATACTCAGTAGTGAAAAATGTGTGTTGATGATTTCATTTATTAAAGGTTGTTTCCAGGATTAGTGGAAAAGGTTTAATCTTCTCCTCTCTGCCTCTGACTTTTAAGGGAATAATTAACACAATTGGAAAGATTTCAACATTTATAAGATGAAATACTCTTCCAGCCGGACGTCCAGCATGTGTAATCAGACCTTTGCAGATGATCCAAAACACAGCGTCATGATTGGTCTGTAATGAGCTCAAAAGAGCGCATGCCATAACAGCTCTGTGCTTGTGTTCAAGTCTGTACTCCTCTGAACCATCATAGTAATACTTTGTACTATTATTCAAAAGTTTAGTTTTGGACCAAATTTTAGAATAATCATCAAAATTATGAAACAACACAAGTGTAACTTTGGGAATTATGAAAAATATGGAAATTGTTGAAGTTGTTCATTGTAAGCTAATGCTGGCTTATGCATTTACTAATGTTAACTTATATTATATTGCTACCAAAATGATCAATAAATGTTGATCATTGCACCAAATGTCTTCTCACTAGGATGAAAAACATTCGTATCAGTAAAATGAACACTTTACCTTTTACAGCTCTGTAAATGAGATATTTGGATTTAATGTTCCTGTAGCACATTATAAAGCAGTGTGTTAGCAGTTGCAAGGTCATGGGTTTGATACATACCGATATTACCGATATTATTTAACCATACCGATTGGTTAAAATTGGCTGCCAATCGCATAAATGGATGGGAATGTAAATGCAATGAGAGAAACCCCACAAACATTTTAATGGCGATGCACGCTAATGCAACCTTATGGCCAATGGTTTTGAATGCTGTAGTGCACAAATGCAGAGATCACAGGAGTGAGAAGAAGAACATGGCCAGCAGGTTCAGGGTCTTATCTCCTGCTCCTAATGAGAGGATGTTGTAGGCTGTGTGATTATCGCGGGCAGTGACGGAAATGTGCAGAGGATCTCTAGAAAGGCTTTGATGCGGTAACACATTGCAGACGATTAATCGCAGTCTGCTGTCTGTTTTCCCAGGCTCACGAGCAATGTGTGCCCATAAAACGAATTTCGACCCAGCGTGGGCTCTGGAGGTTTATTTGCCTATAAAATGAGCTCGACCCAGACCCAAACTAGATCCAAAGCTTGTTACCCTGACAAGATGCTTTGTGTCGTTTTGTTTGCTCATTTGTTTGGTGCCGCGATGGGAAAGTGTCTTTGCGGTGACATGATTGCGTCTGCGCTGTAGGCGAACAATGGAAACAAACAAACAAAAAAATTACAAACAAAATATGTCTTATTCTCTTTGTTGTGCATTTTTTTCCCAGTCGGGCAAGTCAAACATCGCTCATCACTTTTTGTCATGTGGAAGTTTTTATTCTGGAAAGTTTGTTTTCCTCTTGCATCGCTCATAAATCGAGCTCAGACTCGGAGCGGTAATATTCGAGAGAGAATTTACAGCGACAGATTCTTACGTGGTGAGCAGAATCCCAGACCTCCCAGTTCTACCTCTGTTTAACAGGCTTGCTGTATTCAGAATGTCTGGAGGTTACAGGCTGGGATGTTTTAAAACGGCGGATATTTGCTTCGAAAGGCTTTTGTAAAGTTTCTGTCCTGCTGTTCGTTTTAATACTTAACCACCCCACTGAGATTTTAATGCATCAGAATTTCTTCCTGCTTGTTACTCTATAGTAATACTATAAACGTGCTGGTTATCTTTTGTAAATTGCACAAGCAGTCTACATACCTCACACACGTTTTGTTTTTACAGTATATCTACTGTACAGCAAGAGGTGGAACTTCCATAAAAACTGTATTAAATGCTTCCAGTAGTTGTCTGCCAGACTTCGCAGGCGGACACCATTTATGCTGTTGAGTGTTAAAATGATGTCTGGTGTGGGAAAGGTGTAATAGGTTCTCTTTGGCATATTATCTAAGGATTTTTTTTCGAATTGTGGAACTCTGGAAACTGACCCAGAGTTTTGTTTTGTTTCAACTTCATGACATCTTAGTAACACGTCATAAACCTTCAATTGGAATTTTTTATTGGTCATACTGGTATGGTTTGTATCAAATTCTTATCAATTGCTTAAAAAATGAACAACAGAAAAATATATCTTGAGAGCTTGCGAATTGAATCCTGAAGAAATGACGGGCACATTTCCATCAGAAGAAGCAGTGAAGATCTGCACTGGATTTAGACCTTGATGTGGTTCCAGCTCTTCGGCAGCAAGACATTCTTGTGCCGCTTGCTCTTTAAACTTGGCCCCTCATGTCATTTTGATTTAAAATGTGGTAAACATGTCCACATGAAAGAACCTCAGAGTTACTGTTAGTTGTCAGCGCAGTATTATAATCTTTGCGATAAGTTGCCGTAATTCTGTGGAGCCAGCAGCTGCCCGACCCAATGCCCGTTATTTTACAACTCAGCAGGGCTGTTTTTAATATGCAAAACCAACGGATGCACATTTAGGTTTGTTTTCAGCATCTTGCTGTTGATGAAAAAGCGTTTTTTAAAACCCTCATAGCCGGATCTCGTGACTCATTCTCTTGCTTTTTAATAAATCACAGACAGCATTAGTTTGACATTGAAAGTGTTCTGCTGTTTTTTTTAAAACATTTTTATGTCTTTGACAGATGATTTTATCAGATGATTAGCAGCTTGCAGTGCATTACAAGGTATTCATTTTATGTTTATCATAATGTGTATTCCCTAGGGAACAAACTTTTGACCCCTGCTATTGCAATGTCCCACCTATTAGGTTACCATATTATCATCACTTTCCCTTTTTGTCGCTTTGCATAAGCACTGTCCGAATGGAAAAAGCACTGTGTAAATCTGACCGGCTTCTTTGTTTGTTTCTCCTCATGAAATAATCATGACTGTATGATGTTGGTAACTTCTAAACAGGCTTGTGTATGTGTGGCAGACTGAAAATCCTTTTACTGTTATTGTCGAGTGCTTCTGAATCATTTGGGCTTTCTAGGTCACCCTGCCATTTCGTTGCTCTAGCACTTACGTTTTTCTATTTTTTATAGCTGTGTGTTAATGTACGGTGGGGGAGGCCCAACAGGGGCTTTTCTTGTCTGGGTGGTAAATCCCGTCAACCCCCCGAAACAACTTTACCCCGAATCACACCTCTCTCCCAGTTGGCAGGGGATTACAATCCAGGATGAACAATTGGCCTGAATTACATGATCATTTGGAACATGTATTACTTTGCTCACATCAGTTTGCGTCAATTCTAAGTCTATTTGCAAGACCACAAGGGTCTTTTTCCATTTTATATTTGATCATCAACCATTTGAATTCTAGACTTAATACATTTATATTTTGATTGTTTGGAGATTGGAGAAATGTCTCATGGTCTCGGTATAAAATACTATGAGGAATTATTCTACGTGACCTTTCTACTTCCATCTGAATTCCTTATCAGCTCACATAGATAATGAAGTGTTTTCACACAGCTTGTCTTGGCCCGGAAATATTTCCCCAAACATAGTCGTCCTTTTTTCAGTATGTTCTTAAAAATCCTCTGATCTGAGCTTTATGTTGGTTATCTTCATTCTCCTGGAGAAGTTCTAAAGAGGGGAGGAGTTAAAATGAGCGTTTCTTATCCATGTGCTTTTAGCTTTTTAATAAAAAAGGTAATGTTTCATGATGGTTTCCTGTAGGTTGGCTTAGCCTGACTCTTTCTTTTCCTGAGCTGTCTGATTCGTTAATGTAATGTTTAGACGTCTTACGCAATACATTGTGAGAAGTAGTTGTCAAGACTTATTGTCTTCATTTGGAACATCGAATTAAATATGAAATTTATAAGGTTTGTAAATATAATATTTCTTCTAGGCATTGATTTATATTACGCTTTCCAAATTTATTATATTATTGTTTTGCCTTAATGTCTTATAGGCCCACGT
This sequence comes from Triplophysa dalaica, assembly GCF_015846415.1. Classification (NCBI taxonomy): domain Eukaryota; kingdom Metazoa; phylum Chordata; class Actinopteri; order Cypriniformes; family Nemacheilidae; genus Triplophysa; species Triplophysa dalaica. The sequence goes on from NC_079555.1 coordinate 4,770,726, forward strand.
GAGCAGGCTTAATGGCGATGTGGGAGGAAATAAAACAACGTTTTGCAACCCTTATAGATATTTGGTTGAAAATAGTATTTATAAGGAAATGCTTTCAGAGAAGCTGTGATTCAGGAGTTTTGACACCATCCTTCACACCTTCCTTCCTCGTGATGTTCTTCCTCCACCGCTGACAGGCACGCATGCACGCAAGCTTTGACCCTAATTCTTTAAAAGGAGGTTGTATCTCGTGACCTCGTTCTGCAGATGACAGGGAGGGGAAGCGCAGCAGCGGATTGACGTACGTGGTGCAGATGTTGTTGAGAATGTCTTTGTAGATGTTAACTTCTACACGCTACACTAAATGAGACCCCACCCATTTTTCAAGATAGATTCAAAGGGATAGTTCACGTAATATGAAGATTCTGTCATCATTTACTTGCCCTCGGGTTGTTCTAAACCTATGTAAATTTCTTTGTTCTGCTGAACACAAAAGAAGATATTTCGATGAATGTAGAAAGTAAGTCCTTTCTGGGGCACCTTTAGTACCATTGTCTTTTTTTGTAGCCTTCTTTCAAATATCTTTCTCTGTGTTCATCAGAACAAAGAATTGTATACAGATTTGAAACAACTCGAATTTGAGGAAATGACAGAATTTTTATTTTTGGGTAAATTGTCCCTTTAAGCCACAATTTAGCCACATACATGAATAAATCTTAATTTCTTTTGTCGTCAACAGCGAACCGAATGTATTGTTGAGTTATTGCACTATTCACTGTGATTCTGTTCATGCCACCTGGCTTGAATTTCTCGTCTCCACTGCGGTACTTTTGAGTGCCCGTGTATTTCAACTCCTAATTCGACTCATTCAATGGCTTCCTCATTGAATGGGCTTAACTATTGTTACTCTGGGCTTTTCTCAGCTATCAGGCCTATTTACCCGCCGAGGGAGTTTCCGCTGTCGTGTAGACGTGGGGAATAGTCAACCTGTTACTGGTTGAGTAATGGACCACACATAAGCGAACCTCACACTGCTCATCTATTGCCGTGCCTTCAAGTGTGGGCAGAAGTGCACCTCTCCTTCTCCGCCCTTCCTGCGTTCCCACTCATCACAGTCGCTCGAGAGCCACAGTTGTTTCTTTGTGTCGTGCATTCATAGGATTGGTCTATGGGCAGAGCTGAGCTGGGTTCTTTGTCCTCAGCGGTGAGAGTAACCTCCTTCAACCCCCCGCCTAATCTTTCTGCTCTCCATCTACAGTCGACAATAGGCCACTAGCAAGCATCTCAGACATGCCATGAATTTTAGGTCACCCTTGTTGGGTTTTGTTTAACATGATTGAGCTGTGAAAAGAAGGCATTTTATTTTAAGACGTCTGCGGTTGTATTGTCTAAAATCCCAGAGTGGTTTGATGTAGAGTGGGTTTCTGTAGTGGTAAGACAATCTTATTGTTGTTCAAAAATATTTTTTGCGGAATTAGTAGGAACGTCAATTGAACTTAAATGAATGTGTAACTTCAGCGATCATGACAACGCTTTGTATTGTTATAGGATGTCAGTAGTATATTTGTGTTACCTGGACCAAAAAATGTATGTTCATCAGCTAAATTTTGCCAAACTATGCAAAATTAGTCAGATGTCCACCGAATTACACATTTTGCATCATCAAACAGATTTTTGCTGAAGAAAAAAACATGCATTCTAGGTCCAGGGAACACAAAGAAAGAGTAACATGGTACATCTAATTATATGAAACATTCAGATAATATCAACATTTAAACGATGCAAAGCAGGTTGGAAATCTGTGAAGTTATATTTTAAAAATGCTGCAGCCAAACATTTTTTTATTTTTTATTAAATCTGAATATGATTATTTTTTTGCGTAACACAAAGAAGATATTTTGAGAAATGTCTCAATGGTTTTGTTTCCGTACAATGGAAGTCAATTGGGTCCAGTGTTGTTTGATTCCATCTATTTTTTTAATATCTTCTTTTGTTTTCTGCATAAGAAAGAAAATCATACAGGTTTGAAATGACATGAGGGTTAGTAGAATGAACGCATTTAAAATTTCTGTGAAATATCCATTTCAATGAGGCGCAGTCGTTGCCTTCCAAACCTTCTTCTTTTGGCCAGATTCTCAAGCAGCGCATATGGGGAATGCAATCCCACAATGCACTGCAATGAGGTCAATGAAAAAATCCATTGGAGATGGTGGGAGATGTAAGAGCCTAGTTAAAGACATGGCATATTTGTGGCACAGGGGGAAACGTTCTCTCAATTCTCAATTTCAATTGACTACACAAGTGCACCATGATAAATAAATGAGAGGTATAACCCGGAGCTATATTCACAGTGCTGTATGGAATAAAAGAGGCCTGACCTCCTTTAGGTGCTTTCCGTAAACACATCTGCAGTTCTGCAACATAATGTACACCACTTACTTTCATACTTTTAACATGGCTTGTGTTACACTCATAAATCCTCATACACATGAAGGGCCGTTTCTGGTTAAAACAAGAAGCTGTTTGATGTTCGAGAGAGGGAGACCCCACCATCTCCCCCTTTTATCTGCCATTGTTGTACAGTTTTAAACTACTCTTCTGTACAATTCAAGTCATGTTTTTATACATTTTGTGTAAACTTAATAACAACTGAATCAAATTATGTATCAAAAACATGCAGTTTTTATTATGGGATATATATGGGATACTTTTATGTGTTTGGCAAATATTTGTATCCAAATAGCTCAGTTAAAAACCATGAAAATAAATCTGAGATCAATGTGCAGAAATCACTTTTAAATGCATGCATATTTAATACACTTGACGTTTATGCTCATTTTAGGGTAAATGTAAACCGTAGATTCAGAGCAGTTATTCAGATTGTGGCTTTGAGACGGATCCATGCGTCTCTGATTGGGAACATTCATGAAAGACCTCCTGTTTGAACTTTACCAAAGGAAGTTCAGGATTAGACGACCCAGCAAACCTTGCTCTTTCTTTCTCCGGCATCAAGCTGTTGCTAATCAGGAAATACATTTCGTTTAAAAACTTCAAAGACGCACACTTGACAATGTGGAAATGGCCTTCTACAGACTAATGTTTGTGCTGCTTTCAAGAGGAAATGAAAACACCTTTGGAACGCACGGTCTTCCAGCGCCTTACGGCCTGTCGTCCTGTGGAATGTAGTAATCCATTCGTCAACAAGGTAGCGGAGGTTCATCTGATAAGCTTCATTTTCAATACTTCATATATATATATACTCCATAATTTTAATGTCAATCGTGCATTTTTTTAGCTGTAAGTGTAGGTCACTAGTGTATTGTATATTAGCGTGAAGAGACATGCGTGTTGATTGATGAATCGTGAGTTGTGAATTATTTTGTTACCTCGTGTCAGGCAGCAGCGCTTTTTTTCTAATAGACTTCCCCTCTTCACATGCAGCCACGAAGGTCTCTGGTGTTTCAATTAATCGAAACCACATGATGAGACTGTTGTTTTTGAAAGTCTTCCATGCAACCTTTTTTTCAAATTGAGAATAGTTATGTTTTAGATGGTAATTGCAGATATCATAGTCTGCTTTGTTTGGGAAAATGCACAAAAAGCAATTACATAGTTAAATCTGTCAAAAATAAGATCTGACTTTTTAAATGCATCAGGGATAGCGTGCTGTCACAACTTACCGCATGAGAATGGAGAACAGGATGCAACTGGTGGCAACGGTAGAAGCCTGCAGACGGCTGTTATGTGTGATATGATTTCTGTCAATAAGTTAGTTCATCAAGCAAATAAATTCAGACTTTAGGCTTCGGTCTGGTACGTTTACAGTCTTGCGCTTGTAAAACAGAGCTAAAATTGAAGCTTTTAATGATATAAATGGATGGATAGACGGAGGGACTGTTTACTTTGTGGTTGGTTTAAATAAGATTCAACACTAAACCCTTCTATTGTTACCAGTAGCTATATTATGTATAATGTCACACAGTAGTAGCGCAGTTCTTAACCACAGTGTGTTTGGCTTTTACTTTGCCAACTTTTTAACGTACTGAAGCTGTACCGTTAAGAATTAAGTTACTTAGGGATTCAGCCAAAATACGTTTATTGTCTAGAAGTACCTAGAAAAGCATATGCGGAGCCCTGTAGTTTGTTGTTAAAGCATTATTTTATTAATTTTAATGTTATTCTGACTTCATGTTAGAGAACTAGTGTTTCTGCTTAGTGCACTCTCGCAATGATGTAAAAAGTCAATGGTGAAATCAAAAGGCTATAAAACGTGATTGCTTACCAAGATGGTGGTGTGGTTTCTGCCATTCAATGACTATAAAGTATAAAATGCGTAAATGAGCTCCTTTGCAAAAATGCAAATTGACACCATGTGGAAGACAAAGCATTTAAACTGAGTTTAGTGGCCGGTTGGGTTCCTTTTAAGAATGTTTACGGGATTACCAGACGTGTTCGTCTCACGCAATAGCACCGCAGAATATATTTTGGTAACTTGGATTAATGTCACGCCTTTAGGGGGATAGAGATGAAACGGATCCCTTAGAAAACCCTCAGTTTGTTTAAAAGCTTAAAAGCTAGTTAATTGGAATTGGTTTTCTTGAAGGTTTTTGAGCATGTTTACTCTTATGTGGAAGCAACGTTTAATGGGACTGTGTATCATTTTGCTTAGGACGGAGCTGATGGGCGAGTTTTTGGACTGCCTCATTTAAACTATATACTTTTAGCACCATTCTCATGTTTTAATAACAGTCCACCACCCTTCAGTCCCTCACTTCTACTGAAATACTGCTGGATCACCAGTAATCCATCTTAGATTGTACCCGATTAACAGACCTTGACCGGACTTAACTCTCTCTGGTGGGTTCGTGTAAAAGATTCTGACATTTATAAAACAAAGTACTTAAAAAATCTTTGAGCAAATCCACCTTTAGCTCAAATGTTGTATTAACGGACGAGTATGAAGTTTAGTTTAGCCATTTAGGATATAGTGAATGTTTTGACAAGAAGCTTTACCTGACTTCCAGACAGGAAGTTGTGTTCTTGTGCATACAGAGGGGGCGGGTTTAAGGTCGACATCAGACATGTTCATACAGTTGGTGGTCAGCTGCAGGGAACACGGGCGCGACAGCCGACATATGTACCTTCAATTAAGCAGCAGCCCCCTAATGTGAAGCTAATAACGTGTGTGTTTGAATGAGAGGCATCTGTGATAACAGTGCGATCGTGTCTAATGAGATCACACTGTGCGGCACCACGAAAGATCTCCTGTGATTATCTGTTATTAATGTGGAACATGTGGAATCGCACGTGGAAGTGTGCTTTGTGCTCCAGCGGGCTCATTAACAAAAGGGATTTGTTGTGTGGTGGCAGAGCAGCGGGGGAAGTGGGAGGTTTATGCATTTCAGCATTGTTTGCCTTGTAATTATGGAGGTGATTTATAAAAAAATGACAGGGGTATAAAAACAGCATTACGGATTTTGGAAGCACCAAAGGATGAGGAGGTGATTGCATGGATTGAACATGAAAATTAAATAATGGTACACATAACTTTATCTGATAGGTCAGTCGGGGCAGAAGCACGTTTTGGACATGCACCTCGTATTTTCGCAATTAAAATGACGAAAATGAATGTCCCTGGTTTCAACAGCACAAGAACATTTCTCACTTTCTTAGCCATTATTATTGTCACGTTTAGTTTTGCCTTTAACTAGACTGCACATTTTCCAAAAAGTCATTATTTTAATTCTTGGCAAGAAATAGAAGCATAAATCATGCGCTATGGATCACCCTGCAGGTCTCGGAGGTGAAGGCTCACCTCCCAGATTGATTTGCAATCTCGGCCCCTAGATGATAGATTACCGCACGTCTTCCAAAAGGGCGAGGCGATCAGTATTCTGTCCAAAAGATCTGCCTCGTGATGAACAAAGATTTCGAGCTTGCGATGGAATAGCCATAAGAAAAAACGGTCTTATGATATATGGTGTTTTTTAAATGCTTCGGGTGTTGTGTGTGGGTGGCAAAGTGTTCTTGGCGGCCAACGTTTCACTGAAGATTCTCAGATTTGGTCGGTTGAGCTACTGGCGTTCACGGTCGCCGTGCTGTGCTCTTAACTGCGGTGAGTCTTGGCTAGCCTATAGCGTGCCACGGCCTGGCTCGACCCGTCTGCTGGCACGCCTCATAAATACAGTGCCGCATCGCATGCGAGCAGGAGCTCCAACCCACAACTGCAGAGCGTCCGCCACGTGTCCGTGGGTCTGCGCGGGGGAAAGAAAGCCAAGTTAAGAAGCTTAAGACTCGGCTGAATTCGTATCATTTCGTTTCTTCCCCCTAAAGTATTGCTGATGATTTTCGTCTAAAGTGCAGATGTTCTTTCAGAGTTTTTGCCAGACTCGCACATTGCGCGCGGTACAGAATGTCGAAACACCCCACAGACAAGGCAACAATTGGAAGCGTCGCTAGCGCGCTAGGCCAAAAATAGAGGGAAATTCTTTGGAAGGAAAGGGAAATGAAAAACCCAGCTTAGTGGGTACAATATACTCGCTTTCATTTGGGTTTTTTACATGGAGCTCTCCGCGTCCACATTCCCATCTCCATACCACATGTTCCACTCAGCCAGACCCATGCATTCTTTCGGCTGGTTCCCATCCATCCCATGTCAGGCTTCTCGTTTCCCTTCCCACATGCTCCTGTGGGTCAACAAGAGCCCCTCGAATGATAAAACAGGCCATTGGTGGTCAGGATGGGCCTTACACGCAAACACATCCAGCAGGCCGCCCACACTCTCTCTCTTCTCTCTGTCTTTGCCTCTCTCTCTCGTTCTCTCTTTTGGAAGACAAAGACGGTTCACAAACATCCAGGGACAAAGTCCAGCTAATTTATTACACTCTGGCCGTAGGGGCGCAAGCCGTGACAAACAGTCTCCTGTTGTGAAGCCTGTGTTCTGTGGCCAGAGAGTGGGCTGAGCATTCAGACCCGGGTCAAACTCTGGATAAAACAAAGCCACATTGGTTAGAGGATTCACAGAGCATGAAAGGTTTGCCAGATTAGGCTAATTCATACTGGATGGATGACATTTTGTATCTATTGTATGAGTTAAGTAGCGTTTGATAGCACTTATACTGAAGAATCTTTAATGAATCTTTGCCTCGGATTTGGGCTGATGAATGATACCTTAAAGGTCCAGTGTGTCATTTTTGGAGGCTCTGTTGACAGAAAGGTAATATAATCTACAAAATGATGTCTTTAGAGGGGGATAAAGACCTTGCAGAATGAAGCTTTATGTTTTTATTACCTTACATTACATACACCGCGGGTCTCCTCGCATGGAATTTCCATGTTGTTTCTACAGTAGCCCTAAACCAACAAACTAAACAGCATTTCATAAATACGTTATATCTGAAGATTTAAGCCCTGTGTCATCCGCCATAGTGCTTCGCTAAATTTCATACACTGGACCTTTAATTTATCGGTTCACTAGACTACATTCATGGTTAGTGTCTAGCTATTGAAAATTTATGTTGTAAGATTTTAGCTTTTTTTCTGATCTATGTAAAATATTTATACTTGTCGGAGCTGATAGTCTAGTGGGAAGTGCTCCGACATGTGGCGCCAATGTGCTTACAGTGACCCGTGTTCGAATCCCGGCTCAAGGTCATTTGCTGATCCCGTTCACCTCTCTCAACCCTATAGTTTCCTGTCCTCTCTATGTACTGTCATGTCCAATTAAGGCAAACATTCCCCTAAAAATAAATATAAAAAACAATAAATGTCTATTCTTATCTTAAAAATCAATGTACTTATTGAGAATATTGATACAGTATTGTGAAGGAAAATATTGCAATATTGATTTTTTATTTATTTAATTGTTTTATAGTATTTATTTTCCTTGCCTCCTTAAACACACATTTTTCTGTAATGGTACGTCTGTCATAATTTTTTTATTGTTTTATTATATTTATTTTCCCTGCCTACTTAAACACACATTTTTCTGTAATGGTACGTCTGTCATAATTTTTTTATTGTTTTGTTATATTTATTTTCCCTGCCTACTTAAACACATATTTTTCTTTAATGGTACGTCTGTCAGCATTTTTAAGTTTTCTTAACAACAAGCAGTGTAGCCTGACAAATTGCAATTTTGTTGTTTTAAAAGTAGGTATGCCAACTAAGTAAAGTGAAATACAACCTCAAATATCCCCTCTCTCTCAGGTAGCGTTGGCATTTCTTCTTCTGTGTTTGTGCCAGGAAAACTTTGCTCTAATTTTGTGTGGGTCTTGTCACAGGTCATCAGTATCAAAGCATATGTTGGCCTCATGTTTGTTGTTGTAAAGGGCTTGGAGACCGCTGCCGGAAACCATTAAGTTAAGAAATTCACAGTAATACATTTACTATTATGAATAAGGGTTTGTTTCACCATGGCACTTGTAAACCAACATAACATAAGTCATCAATACCACACTCCCTTTCCCCCATGACAGTATATGAGCGTCCCTCTGTCTGTCAGGCTGTTCAACAGTACATTTGTTTGAAGTATCTGTTTGATCTGTTTTATTCAGAAAATCCCTGTTTAGTGCATTTGTAGTCTTTATGTATGATGTATCGATTGTCGACACTGATGCCAAACAGGTGGATTAGTTTGTGGTGTGTAGAACTGATGCACACCACATTAAGATCAACAGGAACAAAAATGTAGACAGAAACATTTGCTCGATGGACTAGCTTGAACACGTCTGTTTACACTTTTTATATGCGTTATAGTTATTATTTAGCTATATCGAAAACGTGTGAAAGATTCTTATATAGAAGCTTATACTAGACAACATAAACAAACGCTTTTACGCATGCGCTCGTTCCTGGACTGCCCTTAACTTCCGGTGAACGTTTGCAAATAGATTATTTCTGATAACAAGCAAAAGAGTCCGAGAAGAACCGTTACTTGGATAAACATGTCTCTCTAATATTTTGAATTTAGACAGCGATACCAAGCTCAACCGCTAGATGTCAATGTACCATATGGTTTCTTAAAATGCGACCAAATTACATTACCAATGCAACAAATTGTTTATTTAATAAAATTAAACAAACAACGAAGTTCAACAAATCATTATACATTAAAAAAATAACATAAATTAATATTAACATAAATTAAATAAAAATATAAATTGTTATCTAACTGCAGTCCAGGCGCCCGCATCTGATGAAGCGATCTGAACACGCATTTATCTGCTGTCATACATAAATACCACATATCAACATCCATACATGTGCGTGACTATATTTTATAGATAAGAAACTTTCACACACTTGTCTCTGAATTTTTTTGGCTTCTTTGGTTCTTGTTAATACTAGTGTAAACATATGGAGACATTATGTGGTTTGCCCTTTAGGGCTGAAGTCGCAGTTTTGGCAGTTTGAAAATGTAAAGCAGTCTTTTTCCTCTCTTTTAATTTGACGTCTTTTGAAGATGAAAAGACTCTTGCCAGAACTCAGATACGTTTCTGGCAGGTTCTGTTTGCCTGGAAATAAGAAACGGTTGGTATATTTCTTTTGTGAGGTAGCAGAGGTTGGACAGAAATTGGTGGGATCAAAAAATCCACCCGCAACCGATTTACCACCCGCACACAATTTACTCTGGTGTTAATATCTGTTTCGGGTAGTTACTTCATTTTGAGCAGCACTAAACTACAGGTGCAAATGGGTCCAAAATTGTTTTCACAAACCCCAACCAGAGCCAGATGAGAAATGTATGTGCCCGCATTGCATATAGTGTAAATGCTAATCCACGCGCATGTTGATCTGATTAGCTGTAATTGATCTTAATATCAACCTTTATAGAACAGGACTGAATGGTATAACATTGATTTCTATTGCTGTTGTTGAGTCCCATCTTTGCGTATGCTATGCACATTGGATAACATAGTTCAGCCCTCAGGAAATGGAGGAAGGAGAAAGTCATCGGTTATAACTGTAGGCAGTGTTAATGACAGCCAAGGAACATCAGTCAACAGCCGCATTCATACGGTACGTGCACAGCATCACTAAGTCATGGGAAATGTGAAGAAAATATGCCACATTCCAGGTGAGCCAGATATGATACATAGAGGTCTGATAGATGTGCAGTCACTAGGTTTATAGTAATGGCTTTTCCACCGGCAAGCACCTCTTGTTTTCATCAGAACATCTTCAGCCTACATTTGATTCTGTCATGAATACTTTCTTGGATATCTATGACATTTTAGTAAGGGTAGGAAATCTGTGAATTCGTCTTGCAGAAGCATTACTACTCATGCACTTTAGAGTTCCATTGAAATGTAGTATTCTTCCCAAAACAGCACAACTTGAGGTAACAGGTTATTTTTCCTCATAGGGGTGACATGGTTTAATAAAACCGATCGATCACTTGAGCACCATTGCTAATTTAGTTGGTGCTCGCAGAACTAGGCAACGTGCTGACTGCGCTTTTTACCTTTTCTGTCGATATAGCCTAAATGGAAATGAAGCTTTCATTGATTCGCTATAAGAGGAGGATTGATCCATACCCATGAAATGTGAAATGAGTGCTGTTTTATGCTTTTCATTTAGTAAGGTACCATCAGACTCCCTTCTTTAAAAGACAAAACTGGTAATTACCAATGTTTTATCTGTACTAACCATTTTGGCATTATTTGTTGTAAAACCACTAAAACCTCAGATTTACTTTGGTCTCACCACAAAAACCATAGCTCAAACTTGGTATTTGTAGTCCTATGGTATTGCAAATGGTCATCAATCTACAAAAAAAATATTCTATGGTTTATATTAAATTGTTGTCTCGTCTGAGCTGGTTTTAAGTTTCTCTGTGATGTCTTGCAGCTAGTTGATCAAAAGTGTCTAAAAAGTGTTTTCGTGGTTGGAAAAAAAACCCATCCATTGACTGTTTGTCTTGACTTGGTTGCAAGCCAGATAATGTTGCTTTTGAGGCATTCAGGTCATGAATGTCCAGCCATGACCATGTTAATTTCATGGTGGTCTGTGATGGTTTGTTCTGTCTTCAGAGTCTCTGACTCTTATGTTGTTTGTAGAGGCTGATTGACTGAACGCTTTAGCTCCGACCCTTAATTCAATAACACACTAGCTGACATTTGGACCAACCATATATTCAAATCCTAGCGTGAAATGCATTGACTTAGTTTATAATGGCTATGGGTTTCCTGTTGGTTAACATTTGACAGTTCAGAGTGTAGAATCTATTATTACGATCTGTTAAAGTCTCAAGAAAGCACTTTGTACTCAACCCGGTCTTTGGCCTTTCTTATGCCTTGTTTTGTAATGGTTTTATTTATAAGATTACTCTTATAAAAACCTCCATAATCAGCCATGTATAAATTATTTATTTATGCAAATTGATTGTTTTATTCTTTTCTTAAGTTAAATGAAACTGTGGTCTAGAAATGTGCTCACTGGTTGACCCAAGCCTTGTTTTAGGCTTGTTCCAGTTTCAGTTGTTGAATTTTACTTGAAAGGTTTTTGACTAATCATTCATCTACCCTTGTATTTATGGTGCTTTCTGGGTAACAGCTGCAAAAGAAGTGAAAATGAAGGAATGGTGAAAGTAATGGAAGGAATAAAGGTGAAATATATTTATTTTCTTTGAGAGATAGTGAGGACGAGATCGAGAGAGAGAGAGAGAGAGAGAGAGAGAGGCAGTATTGTCAGTAGGCCTATTGAAACTCTGCACTGCCATACAAATAAATGTGCCTCTAAATTAAAAAATGTAAAGGTCCTGTGTATGAAATATAGCGACATCTAGCAGTGAGGTTGAAAATTGCAACTAACAATTCCCTCCACCACTTCCATTCAAAGCACTGAAAACTAAGATGTTAGTACGTTTTCGTTTCGGAAATGAAATATTTTAAAATATTTAGTTTGTCCGTTTAGGGCTACTGTAGAATCGACATGTTAAATTCAATGTGTGGGGACCCTCGGAGTATGTAGAAAGAAATAGCTCACTCTTATACTCTGAAGACATAGTAATGCACATTATATTGCATTTCAATCAAGAGATCCTCCAAAAAATTAAGCACCCTTTAAGCAAAAATGTAACTTGAAACTTTTTGACCTTTTAAGACTTTTATTAAACAATTTTCTAGGAGAGAAAACTACATAAAGATGTATGTTATCAATTAAAAAAGTTGTAAATGTTAATAAAATTGAGAAAGAGAGAGAGAGACACACAGAAAGGTAAACACAGAATGAGAGTGATTGAAAAGCGAGACAGGGTGAGAAAGGGGCAGAAAGAGAGAGAAGCAAAAAAGGGAGATGTAAAAAAGAGATTTGTATGAGCTTAAACAAATCCCTCAGCGTGAAATGTGTCGCCAACCGTTCAACGCTTTATTTTGATCTGACAAATTAATTGATTATGCTCCTTTTATAGCGTGTACAGCTTTTCTTAATTCAGCCAAACAAAGGAACAAGGCTGCTGTCCCCGAGAGCTCTCTTCACGCGAGCGCCACATCAGGGGAAGGTATTCTGTTGTTGACCTGCAGGCATTCTCATGGGAAGAAACCACAGACAAAAGCCCATGCGGGAGAGCCGAGTGGCCGGACCGGACGACCTCTCTGCAGGTCCTTAAAAATATGACTGCGGCCCTTTCATACACTGAAGCCGAGCAATGACAAAAAGTTGGCAGGCCAAAAAACACGTTCCCCTACTGCTTGTGCCTTTTTTCCTTCGTTTCAATTGCTGGCATACATCAAAAACAACTGCGCATTGTCTCCGAGCTTCAAAAGGAGATCTGGAACCGTTTTTGACCTCGCTAGACGTTCATCAAGCAGGGGTGTTTGTTTACATTGAAACAGTTAAAAGTCCACCGAGGCTGTTATTTGATGTCATAGAGTTGTACGAGCGCTCACTGAAGTTCATGTACTTTGGCAGAAAGGATTTACTGTTCAGAACAGTTTGTGCGTTAAGCTAATCGTGTGTCAGGAATAAGTACGTGTCAGATTTGTAAAAGTAGGAAAAGTGATCCGGCGAATACGCTTGCGAAAGAGCAGTAGCATGTCATGCGTTTTTTGATTCCAGCGCCCGACACTTTGTGTGGTTTGTTTTTCTCTTGGCTCGAACCGTCAGCCTTTGTTTTTGGATATAGCCAGGCAGTACTCGTCTCAAAACATTGAGGTCGATGTCTGCCATCGACACCGCGGCATTTAAGCTCTGAATCTCGCTTCCAGACTGAGGAACCTCTATTTTGAATTTCACTTCTCATTAGCTCCGCGGTTTCCCCAAACCGCAACAACGTGCCAGTCACAGCAAGGAGAGATAGATAAGCAAACATGGTTTGACAGAAGTGGTCACAGTATCCCCGGAGCACTGATTGGAGACGTGAGACAATTCGAGACGACGTGAGGCGCTGTGTCCCAAAGGTAAAACATTTTTAGACTGGGTTTTGTCCCTGACTTTTCTTCCTGTCTAAATCTTCTACTGGTCACGGCCGATACAGATGACCCAGCGCCAGAGATTACTTTACACATTAGTAGTCTCACTAACACCATTTAGAGTCCTTCCAGGACGCCTGGTTTCCTCAGGCTGCTGTCAAGCCAAATCAGACGTCCAATCGGGAATTCACGAGCTTGAAATGCAACCGGAGAACCTCCGCTGTATGTGATCTTCAGGTTCAATCCAGGACCGGAGCTCCGTGCGTCTTTCTGATTAACACTACATGAGAAAGCCGGTTTTAGAATCACCAGCCTGCTGGGCCTGGCACCAGGTTCTCATTCTCTGCCGTCGTGTTTGACCTGCCGGGAGTCTTCAGGCCATGCCGTTTGTTTTCTCTGGCTCACCGTTATGTGCGAAATACTGGCAACTGCTTTCAAATGATTCAGAGGTGTAACTCTAGCGAAATGGCTCCCTTTGTTGGGAAAGATGAAGATCTAATTTGACAAATGGTTAAGAGAGAGTAAAGCAGGCGTACCTGAGAGGAGGAAAAACATGAAACGTTGCCAAGAAAGTGAATGATTGGAAGTCAGGCAGAGAATCGTAATGCGTTCGATGACAGAGAGCTTTATTTCAAAGTGTCTGTTTTTCTTTTGGATTCTTAAGGCAGCGGTTACAATTTCAAAGTGTCTTGTTGTAACATTTGTTTTAGGCTACCAAAAAATGGTGTTGAAGTATTGCCCTGAACTGGCTCTTGTCTTTGGCAGTTTAGTTTATTTGTGAAAAACCCTTATTGCTTCCAGTATTCTCAGTTAAGTTTATTTGTGAAATACCCGTATTGCTTCCATTGTTCTCATGGGTGAAGGATACCCTGCAAGCATACTAGTTTTTAGTAGATGATCAAATTTATGAGCTTGCTGTTTAGCTGGGAAAGAGATCTTTTGGATGGAGGATCCAAAGCCGTCCATAGGATATTTATATGATTATGATAAATATTGCGGAGACCATTCAAAATGTTCATCATTTCTAGATGTATTGTGGTCACTCCAGTCCATTGTCAAAAGAACATTACTGGTGGGCATCTTGAGACAAAACAATCACACTGATATATTATAAGATTTGTCAGTGCAAGTTGTTTTCGATTCAGACACCTCTAACATTTAAGTTTGTTTGGGACTAGATTTATAGTGATACTTCACCCCAAAATGAAAATTCTGTCATCGTTTAATCACCTTCGAGTTGTTCCAAATGTTTGTACATTTCTTTGTTCTGAGAAAGATATTTGGAATAATGCTTATAACCAACTCGATCTCAACACCCATTGACTACCATAGATTATTTTTTGGTTTGATTAACACAAAATACATTTTGAAGAATGTAGGACAGCAAACCGTTCTGGGGCACTTTTGACTACAATTGTTTTTTTTCCTACTATGGTAGTCAATGGGTGTTGAGATCTGTTTGGTTATAAGCATCATTCCAAATATCTTTCTCCGTGTTCATCAGAACAAAGAAATGTATAAACAATTGGAACAAGTCGAAGATGAGTAAATGATGACAGAATTTTCATTTTGGTGTGAAGTTGCCCTTTAAGACCTGTCCTGGAAACTGCCCCGATGCATTTATTATTTTAGTTGAATGATAATTTATACAGTACATATACAATGAACTCATGTGTGTGTATATCTATATTTGGAATATTTGTTCAAAAAATATGAATGTCAATTTATAAACATTTTTAAATTGAAATGTGAAAATGTAGTAGATTATGCTTTGTATTCTGTATGTATATTACATGCTGAAAGAATTGCTAATTCAAAGCTGCAACATTTGCAAAAATAAGGTATTGAGAAGTATACAAAGCTTTTTTTGTAAAAAAAAAAAAAGTTTCGTAACGGCAAGCTTATAATAATATTTTTTTAGTTGAGATGTCATTTATGATTTTGTGAGAAATGTGAACACATGTAAAGATAAATTCATAAGATAACCTGAGATTTAATTGTATAGATAATAGATATAGATTTATAGCTATTATATATTGCAACTTTGATATGTAGTACCTGTAAAAATGTTTTTAAAAAATATATCTACGTAAACATAAATAGTTTGTTCTTTGATGCATGTAAATGAGTCTGGTTACTCTTACCTGTGGAAAGTCATATTTTTTATTAAAATATTATTTAACATTTTTATTGTACACAATATGGCTGCAATGGCTTTTTGGCTGTAAGAATGTAATTGTACACAAAATATGGTGAAAAGCTTGACACCCTGCCAGCACTTTATTTCACATGTCTCGCATCTCCACTTGAAACATGTTAACATTAGAAAGCTTGTATTTGACTCTATTGAGTGTTAATTGCACATTTCTGGTGCGATTGCTGCTGGGACTCATTATGCGGTGGCTCTGATGTCGTGTTATCACACGTACCGCGTTTTACCCGTCGCATGTTTTAATTACAGCTCTGTGTGTCATCTCTCGCACTATTGTAATTACGTTGGATGGCTCGACACATCTTCACGCACGCAGGCATACATCCACGATCACAGAGGGCTGGAGGGTGTATGTTTCACAGCAAGATACTATTGCCTAGGGTTTAAATGACATGGATTTTGGCACGGATTACTGCGAGTGGAATAGCATAGCTGATTAGCTTCTTTGTTTACATGTGTTATTTTGTTGTCTTTTCTCGAGATGGGATGAAACGGACAGCGTGGGCGGAGTGTGCGTCTCTTTTCTCCAGATCGTATCCGGCCCAGCCTTCTCTTGCACTCCCTGCATGGCTTTAAAATTTTATCTAGGATTTCTCAGACGTTTATTTCCCACCCACTCACAATTATTATCTCCATCTGTGTTTCTTGGTAATCTGTCCAAATTTGTATTCATTTCGGTTTGTATCTCATTTTGTCTGGGCCAATAGTCAGTTCCTGGCACGTCAGTTTGATGGATATACATTTGGTACCACTTCACACTTTGCTTACGGCTACATGGAGGTCCTTGTCTTTCTGTCAAGCATTTATTTGTTTTTGGTCAAGGGTATGGTAGATGTCCTCCAGATTTCAGAACCCAAAGGAAAAGTAAATAAATGTTTTTCCTCTTTCTCTCTTTTTTTGCCCTTTTCTGTTGTTCTAGTTGAATCCGGATGTCATGAAATGAATTACTTTAAACTAAAGCGACTGTTACATTTTATGAAGAGAATCTGAGCGGTCCTTGTCCATGCAAAATCGCTTGGGATAAAAATGTATAAATGTAAATATGGCCCAGGTCCATCTTGCATGTTTGTTGAGGTGTTCCTTGTGTTCTTATAAAATAACAAATAAATTAAATGTGTAAATTTACAAATGAATTTGTGAAGATTACATGAGAAATAGCTTGCAGAAAACAGTCACCGTTCAGTTTTCACACATGGTCTGTGATGTGTGTGTGAGTTTTAACCGTGCCCTCTCCCTGATCTCCAGTCAACAGCGGCGTGTCAGAGCTCAGGGCTTTAACAAGTGATGAATGTCTGTAACAACACCCCGATGGCAGCTCGTGCAGTAACAGAACAAGAGTTGTGATATAAGAACTAAACTGACCTTCACTCTTCAAAGCCAGAAGAGATTTCATTCAAAGCAGACTAAAAAACTCCCTCATTATTCCTGTAACGCACACCGTACTGAATGCATTGATGGTTTTAAATACATTTCAGCACGTGTCTTTTTAAATATATATCAATCTCACACTCTTTTTTATTCTTTTTTCTCCACACAGCCGTGCTATCAAAACCAACCAAGACCTTCTCCCCGAAACGCCTTGGATCAACGTCTTCTACGATGACTTCTGGGGGACGCTCCTCACCCACAGCGGCAGCCACAAGTCCTACCGGCCGATCTGCACCCTCTCCTTCCGTCTCAACTACGCCCTGGGTGGCTTGGACCCTTGGGGATACCACCTGATCAATGTGGTTCTCCACTGTGCCACGACGGCTCTGTTCTCCAGCCTTTCAAAGCTGCTGCTGGGGTCGGGCTGGTGGAGCCTGCTGGCTGGGCTTCTGTTCGCAGCTCACCCCATCCACACGGAGGCCGTGGCGGGCGTCGTGGGACGGGCCGACGTCGGCGCAGCACTCTTCTTCCTTTTGGCCCTGCTCTGTTACATACGACACTGCTCCCTGAGGACCAGCGGTGCCCGCAGGGAGAGCTGGATGTGGTTTTTGGGCACACTAACTTGCGCTGCCTGTAGCATGCTGTGGAAAGAGCAGGGCGTGACGGTGCTGGCTGTGGCGGCCATGTATGACGTGTTTGTCTTCCATAGGATGAAGCTGCAGCAGGTTCCTACACATGTTTTTAAGGTAAAAACTCTTTATGGATTAAAGGTTTTATATACGGTTTTATCGGATGCGCACGCCTGGCCCGAGGTTAACTTCGAGGTTGATCATTCTGACTAGTGATTAAAAATAATATAACTATGTATATTTTAATTTATGTTGATATTAATTAATATTCATATTTTCTTGTTAAAATTCTATTAAATAAAAAAATTGCTGAATGTGTTTCGTTTTAGTTTAAACAACTGTTCCTATACTGGTAACCCAAAAATAATACTCACAAGACATACTTTTAACTTGCTAGATAATGTAATTTATTTATTTATTTTGGTTGTTATCAGAAATAATCTACAGGGACTCTTTACCGATATGTCCTGGAAGATACGTTCGGGCCACAAAAGTGCACATGCGCATTTAATGTTGTTGCTTTGTCATGCATGTTTAGGTAGAATGTTTTTTATTTGAAATTTAGAAGGAAGCAAAGAGCAATGAAAGAAAATTGTTGTGTTTGCTAAATCTGGCCAGAGATGTTTGTGTTTATGCATGGCGGCACATTGCGGCCTGTAATTACGGTCCTTAAGTAAAGGTTCCTGCATCGCATCAAATTTCCGTAATCTTATTGGTGCTCGAGTTGCATCTGTTCACCGCCCAAATTTGGAGTTTGCTGACCACAGACTACATAAACTTCAATGACCCGTTGAGCGTCTTTAAACTACTGTTCACCCGAACCCGACACGGGTCAAGTTAGAACCCTGTTAACCCATTTTTAATGAACCTGTTATAATTGCCGAATTTCCGCAACAGTAGAGGCCTGGCTAACATTCTGGAATAGTTTTATTAATGGTGAGAGAGCGCTCCATTAATTATGTCTAATGATGTTAATGTATTGTGTTTTCATGAGAAGGGTCGCTCATAAGGAGTGTGTTTGCGTAACTAAGCAGAAACAGAAGATAAAGCTAAGCAGAGAAATCAATGTTAATCGGGGGAATCGCACCTAGTGCTTCCTTTGTCTTTAGTGCAGACCTCCGTCTCCATGCATCCTTGCATTAGGGCGGCTTTTGCTGAACACTGGCCTGTCAAAAGCATTTAGCATCGACCGTCAAAAGACATAGACATGCGTGACCCCTCCCCTTCAGCCAATCGGAGCAAATGGAACGTGACAAGTGCGCACTGTGTGTCAGGATTAGAGACGCTTGGAGAGCCATTGAATTCTCATGTTAGACTGTAAAGATTTGTTTTTTCTTTCCTAAATGGGTGAATTTCATGAAATATGACAAGGTGTATCTGGGTCAAGTTTGATCTAAAAAAGAATTCAGAAGCCCATTATGAGCTTTTGCCTTGTGGTTATTTTTGATAATTGAGCATTTCCCCAACCCTGTAGATTTATTAATGTAATGTAATTTACAGTCATAACAAAAATACACATTTATTTATTTCTTCAATTGTTTTACTTTTTTAACTTTTTTAACAAAAGAAGTAGTAAGAATCCCAATATTTTTGCCCATGAGTGTACATTGTAAAATATTTGGAGTGCTTTCTATTGTAATTTCTTCAATTCATGCAATTTTATTTCTTTTTTTGTATTGAATCACTACAAGAAATCTAAATGAATGAAATCCAGGCATTAGAGTAATATTTTTTTTTTATAATATATTGATGATATTATAATTTATAATATTTACATTAAACATATTATTGGTGGAATTAATATATTTTGCATAATTTATTCACTCGGAATGCTATTAAATGTCAAGATTTTGGAGTTAAACGTGTCACATTGAGACGCATCTACACAATTCTTTTTTTGTTCTTGTGTACATATGCATGTTTTACATTGTCTGTTCTTGCATGCATGTGTATTTTAGACAAGTGAAGCTTCACATCTCAATAAAGTAGCCTATGACATCTGCATGACAGACAGCCTGTGATTTACAGACTGCAGACAGACAGGCTCTCTGATAGCACATACAGTAAGTGCATGCTGGGAATCATGGCATATATGTGTGAGAAGACCCTGATCTCTCACATCTGACAGCCCCTTGCACTCTCGTTGGACATTTACCCATCAATCTAAAGCCATTCTGTCACCTCCAGCTGTCATTTGCAGCATTTCAAGCCATACAGTAGAACTGCGTTCTTTCACTGTGTGCCAGAGAACAATGGTCTCCAGCAGATGCATGTGCTCTGCATATCCTCTCTGCATCAGGCCAGGCCGTGTTTTTGACATCATTGTCACCCGGCGGAGGGGGTTCAGCGGTATTATCAATTTGTCAAAAGCAAATAATTCCAGATTTTCTTCTTCGAGGAGATACCGTGCCACTCTGACTTATGACAGCTTAGCATTGAGCCGAGTCATAGGGGAAGCCAGAATTAATGTGTAAACACGTAAGCTTCAAGATGTCTGCGGTCCTTTAGCCCAAAGGTTGAATCGATCGTTCCAGAGATGAAAGCTGGATGGGTTTAGCCCAGAGACAAACTGCTTCCTAGATCTAAGGGCCTGAAGACTCATTTGGTGTAATGAGACTATAAACTAAATCCAGGGGAAGTGAATTAAATGCGTTTGCATTCATATATTTGTGCAGATCTGTCGACGTTGCATAACAACACATCTATATTTCTTTCCGCAAGGCTCTTTCATGGCGGGAAGTCTATAACCTTGCTTAATGTCCGAGAAACACATAAATGATCGCTCTAAGGCCATTTTTATAAAACTGTGCCGGTGTGCCTAAGAATAGTAGGATGATCATAAATTGCAGTAGCACTTATCTGACTGCGGTATGCTCTTCATGACATCATCCATTAACTTTATATTGATGGTAAATCATAACGTCTGCTGTAAGTAAGTGGCGTCTGGGCAGCTGGTCTGGACTACAGGACGATTACTTATGGAGATGGATGCTGGATTCGACTAAATTATCTCAAGTTTAAGTGTCTGTGCTTTTAGGGCTTTGAAATTGCATTATGACGTTTCAAGCATCATTGACAAAAGTCTGTTTAATGTCAAACTGCTTTAAGACGTTATTTGGCTGTTTATTGTTGTTTTGGTTTAAATAGCTGTCCGTGTTTATATTTGTCTGTGATATTGTTAATAATGCTTTAATGGGCTTTATTATAGTTAAGTGACATTTCAATTTGTTTAACGATTAAAAGGTAACAAGTGCAATTAATACAAGCCATTCAATATTGTTGTGTTTTACACACACATAAAAAATAATTTTGCTTTCTTACTGGTTTCATCTGGTCTGTGTTTGTTGATCATTCTGGCTAAAGGCTAATAATATAACTATTTTTATTAAATCTATATTCATATTGATTTAGATTAATATTTTATTTAATATTTTATTTATTAATTAAATAATTTGTTGAATTTTATTTTTATTTTTATATTGGTTGTTAAGTCATGCGCAGTAACGTTTGTTTATGTTGTTGCTTTGAAACTGTTCTTTGGAATACTAAACATACTCAAAACTAAACTAAAAAATAAAATAGAAAAAAATAAAACGAAAAATATAAATTTTGTAAATTTATCCTCACGTCAATCAAAACCTGTATGTGAAAAGAAGATATTTTGAGGAATCTGTGGTGCTGTGTCCATACAATGGAAGTCGATGGGAGCCAATGTTGTTTGGTTACCAGCGTTCTTCAAAATATCATCTTTTGTGTTTTGCAGAAGAAAGAAATTCATACAGGTCTAGAATGAGTAAATCATGCACAAATTTTTATTATTCAGTGAACTCTTCATTTAAAGCTTCACCCTTGAATCAAAATTTCCCCATGTTTCACTCTGATTTTCTTCTTGAAGAATAATGCAGTCAGAGTTATAATACCACGTGTCATTTTGCATCCAAAAGGTAGAATGGGAGAGAATGGGTGTTGACTTTTTAAAGCTCCAAAAAGTGCATCCATCTATCAAAGAACTGCTCTGTGGTCTTAACAAAGGTTTTCTGAAGCAAATCAATGCCGTTGTTTAAGAGAAAAATCCATATTTACAGCGCTATTAATTTGATGTCTAGCTTCTGTCATTTCTCGAATGTGCTTGAACCAGAGGCTTGTTTTTCTGGCAGATCAATACTGTTATGTTAAGTTAAATGTATCTGAACATCAAAAACAGAGGCATTTCACAAAAATACTATGTTAAATATTTGAATTTAAACATTGAATACATTTATTTAAAAAACAGTTCATATAAAGGTATACAAATGAAACAATTCCGACCCATTAAACCATCTTCATGTTTCCTCTGGCATTGGTTAATACCTGGCATAGATTTCATTGATGTTAATGTCACAATTACAGTATGTGTGTCATTAACTATTTAAATTCACTTATTGACCTTAATGCATTGAACATCAACCATTTTTTTATTTTAACAGCAAATTAGTTCAAGATCCGCCATTCTGTCTGAACCAACAATGTCAGTTCAGCACATGGCAGAGTTGGCTAAGGGTAACACTCATATACAGTTATATACGGAGCATAAACTTGGATTAAGTTGAGGAATATGCACTACGGTTAAATTATTTGTCTATGTAACGTTAGACATGCAAATTTTAAAGACAAGGCACTACAGTTAGCAAACTCTGTCACCATATCAATAGCTAAACTATGTAACACGTTAATTCTCCATTTGCATAACGCTGCACTATGCTGCAAAATTAACTAAATGAATTAATAAGAAAACATTTAATGACTAACCATAGTTTAACGCCCCCATTTGTAACATCCGAAGTGCGCATTCAAAGCTAATATATGGCTAATATATATTGTCAGTTTTATACATCGATTCATTTAATAACCGAACACAAAGTAAATATTACTCTGCATTTTCTTTTAAATTTACTTATGTATTAGAGCACAAATAATTCAAATGAACCTCAAGTAACGCATTGAATTAAACGTGACATTTTAAAGTAGAAAGACAAAATACTACTTGCTTGTAGAACATACTCAAGTAATGCTAGCTTTATTTACAAGCTCCAAAATATTGCTTTTTTTACAGTGTACATTTCCAATAGCATGATTTTGGGGTCTATTTGACCAACTAAAAATATTTTTGTGTGCATAAAACGCAACCCACTGTCTGATTTATTGTGATGCGGTGTTGGCTGCGTCAGAGTAAAGTGCTCCACCGCTGCAGTGATAGCCAGACAGACTGATGTGAATGCATAATGAGATTGTACTATCTATAAGAGCTGTGATCCGATCATCTCTGCAGATAAATGGTTGCAGTATTTGTTCTGTGTTTGGGTAGCACAGCTGCACATATAATATACAGGTACAGCAGT
This sequence comes from Triplophysa dalaica, assembly GCF_015846415.1. NCBI lineage: Eukaryota > Metazoa > Chordata > Actinopteri > Cypriniformes > Nemacheilidae > Triplophysa > Triplophysa dalaica. The sequence continues at coordinate 4,793,704 of NC_079555.1, forward strand.
GCGGGTGTGCGCATGTGTGAAAACTAGGAAAGAGTGAGAGAAAGTTAAGTGCATTAGCACATGTTGAGTTAACGGGGAGCTTTGCTCTGAGCGCTTGGCAGTGTATCCACCCTAAGCTCTTGGGGGATTTTGTTGAGGGACCTGTTAGAACTTTAAGATGCTTTTGGTCATTGCTCACCCTTTAAAAAATCCTCCGTAGTCGTGAAAGTTAGCCAGGAGAGGGCCCTCAGAGAGATGCATTCCTTGTAATGTCCTTTTACAGATTAGATTCATACATTGAATGTAGGTTTCTTTTTAACATACATCCAGATATAACATGGCTGGCCGAGGCAGCTTTAGCATTTATGGTGTAATCTGTTTATCTTTATGTGGAAAAATGTTGTTTTATTAGCTGGTTTTCTGGAACCGGTTTATAGGCTCATTTTCGGTAAGAGATACTGAAGGTTAATACAATTAGCACAGCACGTTTGGCATAGACACCTTTCACAATGAGATCACAATGTTTGTTCATCGGGTTGAAGCTGTAAAACGTCTTTCCCGAGGACTTGGCAATTCTGCGCTTTTTCCACATTGCAAATAGCATTTGTTGTTAAGCCATAAAAGTAAAGGAGCGTTGTGACAGAAATTTACTAGTGTCTGAAAGAAACTAATGGTAAGCATTGCTAGTTTTCTTGTGTATGTTTTAGATTAGTGTGATATTGTTACTTTTCAAATAAATCCAAAGTTAAATCCATTTTATTTTGATGTGACGTTTGAAGATGAATAAAACCAGGATTCTATAGCAGTTATAAATATTGCAAATATATGCGTGTGCATGCATGCATGCATGCATGTGTAGATTACATTTAAAGCAATTTGTTTTTGTGTTGCATGCTATTTGATAAGGAAGTAAATTGGTTTTATTGTGTGGATGGTTCGGTTGGTTTATGTTGAGTTCAGCTATGTGCATGTTTTTGAGAAACAGGTGTGAAATGATTACATGTCCTTGCACTTACACGCACACACGCAGATGGTATGTGTATGCTCTAATGCGTTCTGTCAGTGTGTGATGAAGTGATGGTCTGAAGGCGTTGCCCTGTACATGAAAACCTGCCCGCAGGAGAATTTTTACACTGATCTGCAGTAATCCTAGCAATGTAGAACTGTTTTAAGAGCCAAAATGGCTTCATATTTAATACACGGACTTAAAAGCAAACGTTGTAAATAATAACAAAACAACCAAATATATGATTTGATCTTTTTCATAACACAAAGGGCAATAATTTGAGCACACATTTTTCTTATAATTAAGCTTTGATGTAATGTGAATCGAGCATGTTTTAGGCGCCTAAGATGTCAACAAAGGGATTAAGATATTATCCGTTTACATATTTTCAATGCGTGCATCAAACCCATGATTTCTGGATGTTGCGTCTTCCATTCTCCTCCAGTCGAGCTACAGGGAAGCTGTTTTGTTCAAATATATGTCTGCTTTTGTCTCTTTCATTTATTTATTCTTAGCTGCTGTTTAGTTTACCGAGTGTGGGAAGCGCTGCGAGGCTTCAGTGTTTATTTTTCCCATTGTAACACATAAGAGAGCAGATCCAGTGATCTGTCACAGATCCTCTATATATAGCGTTCTGTGGTTACTGTGTCTCAAACTTGAGTAAATGCAGCATGAAGAGAGGAGGCGTGCAGACCTGCCACAGTCGCACAGGGGCTGTGATGATCCGCTGATGTTTTGGGAGATATTGGGTATGCTGGAGCTGGTTATATTGAGATGATTGGTTTTGGCCGGACTGGGTACTGTCATGCTTGCTTTACCTCTAAATGGGCTCCTGTTACAAAAACCTCAAACAAGCACATACGCTGCTTATAAAATAACACGTTTTCTGAATTGTGTTTATGCTCACGTTTCTTTCTGTTTTAGTGCTGTTTTAAACAGAGTCTACATTTGCATATGCTGAAGGAATCTGGGTTTTCTTGCACACAGGCCGCAGACGTTTTCCTTTTAAAATGTCAAAACATCTGTAAACCCATTTATAGTAGTTCAAGTTTGAGAGGAGCTCAAAATTCACCTCTGACTTGTTGAGTCTTATTGGTTTTGGATTTATTTCCCGCATTCAAATTAGAAAAATGAATGACATTTTTGTTCTGATAAACTGGTTGCGGACACAGGGACAGTTCCCACAAAAATGAAAATGATCTTGTCATTTATACACCCTTGTGTCATTCCAAAACTGTATGACTTCCTTTCTTCCGCAGAACACAATAGAAGATATTTTTCAAAGTATTCCACTTAAGAAATAGTCATGTACAGGTTTTCAACGGCATGGGCGAGAATTAATGATGACAGAATTTTCAATTTTAGGTGAACTATCCCTTTAAATTTGTTATGAAGTTGCAATCACTTTAACTATAGGCCTCTTAGTCTCTATTACATCCTAATGAGAAATCCTGAAGATTTAATAGGTAAACAGTAATGGGCTTTATTTTCCATGTACTACTTTAGGAGGATCTTATTTATCTAATGTGGTCTGATATATTACTCGCAGATTAGCCGAGGATACACGGCTCCTTTTCTTTATCATTTCTACTCTCATTTCTCAAGTCCCTAATTATCAATTAGCATTATGCCCGACTGACTCGCCCACTCATTTAATTACTTGTTTGGTGCGCAAAGCATCTGGAGTTAAAAATGGAATTTTTGCATTACCAAAACGACAATGTTTGCTGTCTCTCATTATACACAGGCCGTTCTGCAAATACTGATGGTCCTCAAGGTCCGTTTTAAAGGGCAGCGTCTTCCCCAGACTGCTGAAGATGCAGAGGAAAATTCTCCAGCTTTCTCCTGAGGCACAGCTGACATTTTACATTTATTGTGTGTGCTAAATGACACAATCACTGAAGCATGCATTCATTTGGACGAGCGGAGACTGCACGCTGTCTCCCGGCTGCTTTTCAGAAATTGTTTACTTGTGAAGGAGCTGCGTTCGTAACTTTTCTACAGTACTCTTTTGTTATATAATGCACCAAGTGTAGTTTTAAAACCAGATTTTTTTGTGTTTTTCCATAATATGAATGTCCCTTTCGTTAAAAACCTGCACCACACTGCTTTATTACTGAGACCACCCATATTCGGACCTGAGAACAGTTTGACAGAGTGCTCTGGAAAGTGAAAGAGTCATTGAATGGCTGCATTATAAATGTTAGGTTTGACACCTCATTGTTTTAAGTGGTTGGCACCCAGAGCTTTATTTCCTTGATCTCTGTAATACAAACACATACACTCTGTATTCTGTCAAGCCAAGGGCAATAGAGAAAACTTGAAGTTGTGTACATTATCATAGCAACGAGACTTTTGAAGCAGTATGATTGATGATCGCGTGAAACTGCGGGTAACTTCACTCTCGTTTGGTCCGTATATTTTGTTATTTTGTTGCATGAAGCTTTGCAGCTGTTCTCTCTCTCTCGCTCTCTCTATATCTCACAGTGTTGCACGTTGTGTCCCTAATATGCCGTCTACTATTTCAGAGTAATTTTGCTCCATTCGTGGTTCTTATTTCTGCCGTTCCGCATTGGAGTTATTATCTCAGTGGCACAGTAAAACCGGAGTGAAGCATCTACCCATGACATGAATGCTAATGTTGTTTGGAGGGTAATGTCTAGTTTTTTCTGTAATGTCAGTGCTGGTGACACTTCAGCAGCATTTCAGTTAACTGTAATTGTACCGAGGAGCTGAATTAGCTTTTTCTATTATTCAGCGGCAATGTGGCAATTTACGTAACAAAATGAGAACAATGAGATGTAGTTTCCTGGAAGTGTACTACATGAACTTAACTCTTTCAGAAGTGCCGATTAGTTAACCTAAAAGCAGAAATTATTTTTCACCATGTTGCTCCACTGCCCCATGCTTTTATGTTTCTAATGGCAATAAATTGATTTATTTTTACTTTAACCTTAGTCGTCACCTTTGTTTGAAACCTAAAAGTGCTGGTTGATTCGCCGCTGTCCTTCCAAAACCTCCTATGTCCAAATTAGCTGTTTTTCAGGAAACTGAAATAACACTGCACGTTTTAATCGATTAAATAGGGATGAAATAATATCAAAATCTCACTGCATGATAATTCCTCGGTATAAAGTCCACGGTACAATATTTATTGAAACTTTCTCAAATGATGACTTGGAAACATTCCATAAGCATCCTCTTTTCTTTATCCTCTAATGATAATTGTTGCTAAGAAGTATGAGTTATAGTATGAGATGGGTGAATCATCCTAAAAATCCCTTTTATAAATTTAAAATAATTTGACAAAGATAACATCTATTATTTTTTCGAACTTTCTTTGTTTGGCCCGGAAGACCTATCGTTTCATACAGTCATGTGACCACGATAATATTGAGCCAATTTTGCTATTGCAATAACAGGATATCGATAATATGGTCACATCCCTATAATTAAAATGTTGACAAAGTCAAACATTTGTCAAACAAAGTCAAAGTTGACAAGCACCTTTTCATACTTTTTTTTGGTTAGATATTTGCAAAACCCAATAACAAACATAAAGGGTGACTACAATGTATGATTTATGACAAAAAATGTAAATCATGAACTATGGAGATACAAGGTTTCAGAACAACAGCAGATATAAAGTATGTTACATGGATTGATATTAGATACACTGATATTTTCCTGTAAAATCATTCTCGATAGCTTAAATTATGAATAAATTATTAAATATGAAGCAGACATATTTTAGCCTTTAAATTGTGTTGTTCTATCCGCTTTCTGGGCAGTTTTGAGGACATTTTTGTTTCTAAAAAAGTCCCAAAATGTACACAAGGTAAAAAAAAAATCAAAATGATTTAATATTATGATTATTGTGTTTTCTACATTTTGGTCAGAGTATTCCTTATATGTCAAAAACCAGGCGCTCCCTGATGTGGCATTTTAGTTGTTAGAAAGCATACAGTAGGTCACAGCCATCATTTTCGCTGTTGGACTAAAGGTACCGATTTATATAACAATCTGTTTTGGTTTGAGTCATAACAGCAGGTTTCTCTTAAAATGACAGGAGAAATAAGGTGCAGTGGGACATGTGACTCAGCAAGCTAATGTCCACCAGTATAACCCACAAACCTCAGTGGAAAGTTCTCTCCTCTTGGGTTCTTTTTAAGTTCAGAGCTCAAAAAGCAGCAACCAGTTATGATGCTAAGAAACATGGTTAAACTAACAGAGCAAACATGGTAAGGCCAACACTAATGCTGGGAGAGGAGTGTGGGAATATTACAACCATTACTGATTTCCTTCGTTTTCACGTCTTCGTATTCCATTCCTTTATTTTTCTTTCTGTATCTTTCTGGCAGATGTTTTTCCCACAGATTCAAGATTTGCTCTTGCGAAATCGGTGTTCAACAGGGCATCAATCAAATGTCAAAAGATCCCACCGCTCTGAGAGTTTCTAAGACACATTTTTTTTAGATCCAAGTAATGAAACGAGTTTCCTATGGATGAAATAAAGATGGCTGGCCCACATAGGTATTTGTTTGTTTGTTTAATTTAATTTAAGTCCAATTGAAAATTTGGACTGTTCCAGTAGCTCAACTGGTGAAGCATTGGGCCTGCAAGTCATTGGTTCGATTACCAGGGAACAACCTTGAATGCACTAAACGTTTCTTTGGATAAAAGTTTTTTTCTAAATGTTAATGTTTTGAAGATTAAGCTGGATGCAGTGACCTTATCACTGGATTTTTCAATGTTTCCAAACATGATTGCATGAAATCTTTGAAACACATTACGTTTATCTCATTAAGCAGACATGTTTATCCAATGAGTGTTAGAACAGAAAATGCCAAAAAAATCCAGAATGTACAGTTGTGCTTTGTTTGGGTTGTAGCTGCTGACGGTAAAGTTTATTATTGCCCATCTGGTCCAGTGCTGGTCTGGCTAAATATGATGTTGTGGTCTTTAGAAATACATAATTTCCTTTAAAAGCTTTTAGAAACAATAAGTCTTATGGGAATGTTTTCTTCTTGTGTTCACTCGTACCAAAGATCCAGGTTACCGTTGCTGGAAACATGGTATAAAACATTGAATTCTCTTGACCTCAAGGTGGCCACATCCATGTTAAACACTTACAAAAACAGGCAGCCGCGCACCGCAACTTGTCGCGTTTCACTCAAGTACGGCATGTTTTCTTTGGTCAAGTGCAGCCAATTCAAACAGCCCTGGAATTGCTAAACCTGATGAAGCAACATGGTTGGAAACCCTGCAAGGTCAAACAATGTAACCTACACGGCGGAATGGCTCTCTCTCCAAGACAAGTCATGTTAGTTTCAGATCATTAGTTCTGAGAGCTCTGCTGACGGTGCACACACAAGTTCACGATGAAGGTCTCATTCCTCTCGGCTGAGCGTACCGAACTCTACTGCGGTGAGGGTAGCAAGTCGGACAAGGATCGGATGAGTTTTTCTTGAGGAGGTTAGGTAAATTTGTGTTTATGAGGAGCTCTTGGACTGGGCTGAGGTCTTGATTAGAGGTCTGCAATCCGATACGGATTCTTGCGGCCCCCAGATAACATATTTTGCATAAAAGACTGTAGCGGTCGGAAACTCTGGTACTATGGACGGGAGCGTGTCTTTGGACGGGTGCCCAGTCCCGACATCCTTCTAACTGACACCATGTAGAGCCTGATCTGAGGACTGTGTTATGCATGCTTTGCACGCGTGGACCAGGTCTTACTCCGGCCAGGTCGCCAATTGCACCTTAGAGAAGAGAGAGAGAGAGGGTTCGTGTTTTTTAGAGGGGAGACGGTCATCAGGACAGTTCTTGCATGGAAATTAAATTGTTTGATAATAAAAGTGATTTCATTTTGCACGAGCTACCTATAAGCCAACGTGTTTCGTTTATTCATATTTTGCTTGTAGTTTGAGTGAAAGGTGTCATGTTTTATTTATTTTTCTCTTTGTGGAATTATGTCTACTGTATTGATATTAAATGTCAGAACAATTTTGTTCTTTTTGCTAAAAATTACCGATATGTTTCTCTATAGCGTATTTTATATTTGTAATGGAGAAATTGAAATGTGAGATCTGGAAACGTGATCTAAATTTAGCAGGATCCGTCGGGTCGGGACGAATATCATTCTAAGCAGATAGCGGGTGAACACAAAGGAAATCTTCAGCGGGAGCGTGTGGGTGCGGAATCGAATTTAGCGGGGCGTGGGATGAAAAAAAAAACAGGGTAGACCTATAGTCTCATTTGCCTTTCGAATTTCATTATTCACATGAATTTTTACAAAAAATGCCACCAGCTTCTCGAACCCTGTGACCCCTGAAGAGATGAATCATTGTATTGTATCTGGCACCGTGAATCATAGAATCACGGCCGCGCTGAAGAGCGCAGGCTAAATAAACAGCAGTGACTTAGTAACCAGACGTTTACAGTAGGAGGTCTTTCTGTGGCTACACTCAATACATTTTCACAGGAAGCAATTTCGAGGTTTGAATGGATTGAGGTTTCACGATCTCATCACTTTATTTGCATTCATATTTTTTGTGGTTATGCTGAATGTTTAAGGTTGAGGGGTGACGCATAGCTGAAGGCATTTCTTTTGGCTACCTTAGAACGCTGTAGCAGATTGGAGCAAGGGTCTGCAATCCTTCAAATGCCATTATTCAACGTCTGTGACCAAATCAAATACAGAGAGCAGTCTAGAATGCAAGCAAACTTTATGCCAAAATAATTTCGTCTTCATCTTTCTATTCTGCTTTGTGCTTTTAACGCGTATGGCCTTTCTCCGTAGCAAATGGTTCCCTTTATTACTTCTTTGGATGAGTAAAAAGTTTTGTACTCAGGTAGAATCCTGTAAAGTCCACTTACTCGCCTTCTCTTAAAAAAATTTTGCTTTTTGGCAAAATGTATTTATTTTATGTTTCTTTCACAGGAACTGCATTTCTTCTCTGATATTTAAAAAAAACAGTGTAATAATCTGTGTTAATAAGAACTAAGAAATGTGTATTTACTATCGATTGTGAAGTTTGTTACACTTGGAACAGTCTTGTCGATCAGTCATGCCAGCATACAGTATGTCTTTACATTGAAATCTAAGTTGTGATTTTTACTTTAGAACTGAAGCGATGCTGTCTGAAATGCCGGGATAATATCTTCAAGTGTTGACAATTTTAAACATCCCATCCCACCAAGCCAACAATTTTTAGGCTTGTAGTATGTGCGTGTTTGATTTGATCTGGTTTGAATCGCTGTCTTTACGTTTGCCAGTTAGGTTGACACTAACCATAGATTTATCACAAATTCATTGGTCAAACTATGCTTACTGTACTGTTCACTTCTTTCAATTAAAACCAAAAACTCTGGTTACTTTTTTGAAAGATCAGTTACCAGCCTGTGGTTTGTAAAAACTGTAAGCAGTTGTGCGTAAAAACCGAGTGTACAGTTTCCATGTTAGCGAACTTCAAAATGAAGACTGTAAAGTTTGTGGCACAGTGCGGCTGGTGTGTTTGAAATCTTGTAGGTCGTACAGACTGAGAAACCGTGATGTGGTTTCTAAAGTTGAGAAGAGAACTTTTATAAAGCAAAAGGTGTTACAGGCACAATAAAATAATTCCTAATTTGTTATATTTCAGGGTGAGAAAAATCCTGCTGTGCGATTATGAGGTCCAGATATTCTAAAAGCCCTGGCATTACTTCACCTACTCTTGCACTTTATAACAAGACTGCAGGTACATGAGATTTTACATCTGGTCGTAGCAGTTCTGCAGTAGCTGTTCAGCTCCGTCTCTGTTTTTTCTCTCTGTTTTTCTCACTATCTCTTCATGTGTAATGTCGGAAAGCCCTTACTTTTTTCACAGGTTCCTCTCCAGTAAACATCTGTTTTTATGTGAGTCTCATTCTTATCTGCCTGCTTTTTTCAGTTGATGTGTCTCAGCCAAATTGCTGCTGGTTTTCTCAGAGGACCTCTCACAAAACTATTTGGTTTTGGAAGTTATAATTTGAAAAGTAATGTGTTTCAGGTTGTTTGACTTTGTTGTGTTGGTTGATACATCATGGCCTACCACCGTGTGCTGTCTTGAGACTTGGAAGTTCATTTTAAGCCATCACTTAACAATCGTAATACTTAAGAGTTACTGTATATGTGACCCTGGACAACAAAACCAGTCTGGGTCAATTTTACGAAATTGAGATATTTGCATAATCTGAAAGTTGATAAAATTAGATTTTTATTGATGTATGAGTTGTTAGACTCAGGAATCTGTGGGAGCAAAAAATTTAATATTGAGAAAATCGCCTTTGAAGTTGTTAATCAGAGGCACTGTGGCATACCATACACTAACATTTTTTTTTATATATATTTACGACAGGAAATATACAAAATATCTTCATGGAACATGATCTTTACTTAATATACTTATGATTTTTGACCCATACAATGTATTTTTGTCTTTTACGAAAAATTTTCCCGTGCTACTTAAGACTGGTTTTGTGATCCAGGGTCATATATTATTAATTGTGATATTTGTGTCCCCAACAGTTTAACATCAATTTATTCTGTCATAATAAAAAATACAATAAAAAACAGCCCAGACAATATAATGTATAGCCCCAGAAAGTTGTACATTAATTTTCAAAAGTGGTAGTGTAGGACATTGGCTCCATAAATGTTTAATAGCATGCTGGAGCTTTGCTGTCCAATGCTGAATTCTGTAAATCCTCTGTTGCTGTACTCCTGTCTTGAGACATCTTGTAAAGCTGTAGGTTCATTTGAACTCATTAAGAGCGGAAGATTATAATGTGCAGACTCAGAGGGTTTGCAGACACTGCCCTTTCCAAATCCCTCACGGTTACATCCAATTTACTCATAAAGAGAAGTCAAATATTAAACAGTTTGCTCTTCTATCAATCTCGTACGTTGAATCCAGGAGTGATGAGGCACGCTGCCATGCTAAGGGGAACGGAAACACTGACCTCTAGATATAAAGTCTTTGAGGAAGGAAAGCTAAAAGTGATGGAAGGAGTTATCTGGGCATGATGTAAGAGTGATGTGTTGCTTAAAGTGTTTTTTTTATGCTAAAGCTGTACGTGGCATTTCGGGTGATGGGTTTTTTCTTGATCCGTTTATACCAAATAGCTACAAAGCGAATTTAAACTCACCAAAGCAAAATTGCACATGTCACAGGCTCTATGCTTTGACAGGAAAAGTTTAGGGAAAAGAGTTTTAAGGATCTTAGTTTGTGCGTGTTGGATTTGAGCTGTTGTGAATACTTGTCTTTACATTTGCCAGTTAGGTTGACACGAACCGTAGTTTTATTACAAAATTCTTGGTTAAAGTCCCCATGAGCCGGAAGTTGGGATCGTTCTTACTTCCGTATTTTGCCGCATTTCTGTGTGAATGTAATTTTGAATGAGAAAAATAGTGGGTGTGGCTTTCATCTTTTGCTGCAATTTGAAAGGGAGGAGTTAACAGATGCTCCGCCCAAGCCATCTAATTTACGTAATTTAAGATGGACAGTCTTTACAGGATGGAAGTACATTTTGAATGAAGATTGTGATGGCACATGATTTTTAAGAAGAGAATGACCCACACTTATAAACTATTTAAATGGCAATATTTCATTAAAAAATAGGAATTGTAATTTTGTTTCTAAAGTTAAGTAGAGCACTATTATAAAGGAACAGTGTTCCAACAAAATAATGCCTAATTTGTTATATTTGAGAAAAACCCCGCTGTTTGTACATGTCACAGGGCCTATGTTTTGACAGGAAAAGTTTAGGAAAAGTATTTTTTCTTTATTGCATCAGTCTTTAGTTAATTGAATTTCATGTTTTCTATCTCAAATTCCCTGAGGAAAAGTCAATGCCAAAGTTGATTTTCTGTCTTTTCTTTTAAATCGCTCTGTATTGTGCTTCATCTCCATGGACGTTATCCTCATATGCCTGTTTCAAGTCCTTTAATTTCAAACTGATGGAGAGAAATCTAAAGTGAAAAGAAGTGGAGAGAGGCCATTCCTCCTGCCGGCCAGTGTTAAACCACTTACTTCAAGACGAACTGGATTATAGACCAAAGAGACTGAATTCCACTGTGGGAAGCAAAGAGGACTTTCGATGGTGCAATACCTTCAACCTGGCATTAGATATGACCTGACATTAAAAACAGAAGCAGCGTTATGAAGATTGACACTTGTTTTTATAGAAGATGGTAGAGATATAGTAGCAATTGAATCCTAGTTTTTGACCACTGAGGCTTCAGTGATTTTCAGATGGTTTTCTGACCTTGTGATGTATTTGATTCCCCCTCTTTGTTTCCAGAAGTCGCCACTTTGCAGGAGGGCGTTGCGTGCGGAGATGTTGTTAAAGAATAGATTTTTGCTTTGTGCGATACAGAGCTCATTCCGTTACTGTGACATGTTCCTGCTCAGGCATGTAAATAGCGACGTGTTCTGCCCGCACATGTGGATGCATTTAGATCTGCTGTGTTTTACGCAGTGCCAGACGCAAACCAGACTAGGAGTGACACTCTTGTTTGTCTGATGGCCAGGTAGTGCGTAAAGATGGTCAGATGGACTCGCTTATTCCAGACGCACACTCCTGATGAGGGTCTAATAACTGCGTTTACAAGCATGTGAATGTTATGTAAAACTTATATTGTATAACAGTGCATTTTTGTATTTGTAGTAGTTGTGTTGTCTGTATTTGCATTGCGTGTGCTGTCAGTCTTATGAAGGTGTTTTCTTCAACTGTGGCGGTGTGCCGTGCTCTTGCGGTCACCGCATGATTGACATAAACACTAAACTGATACATATGCACACGGGACACATCATGGCCCACTAAATAACTAGAACGCACTATGATAAATGGCACGATGGATGGAGCACCTCCAGTATTTTCAGAAGAAAATAGTGGATGCATGTAAAAGTGTCATGCATGTAAAGCTGGTCAGTGAAGGAAAGATTGGATTATAAAAGGTTGGCCTATGATATTATTGGTTAATATTATGTTTCCCTGCGATGCAGCCAAAATCATGTCAGCAGAAATGGTCGTAGACCAAAAGTTTCTTGTATTTTATTGGAGATTTACAGCAAATTAACTTATTGTGGGGTTAGTGTCATAATCGCGCACAACACACGCATTTTCAATGTTAAAGTACGACATTTTGATTTTTATGTAATATTAAGGATTGAACTTTGAACGTACATTGTACATTCTGCTCGCAGACATGTCGGAAAACCTGCACAAATACAACCGTGGAAAAAATGAATGAGACCGTCCAACTTTTTATTTCAAATCAGCATTTCTAGATACTGTGTCTAGTGTCTGTAGAATTTCAACAACATCAAACCTCAATAGTGACATAAAGTCATCTAACAACAATGTGAAAGACTGACAGCATGACAAGAAACATCGAGGTTATCACATACATTTATTTTTCGAACTTTTACTAAGTAAGTGTACAAATATTACTGTTGAATTTCTCGAAGGTGAATATGAACTTGTTTTCTAAACAAAACAGAACAGCTTTTCTGTTATTTTCTGAAAATAAATCCAAAGATTTTTATTTCAAATTTGGTGGAAATGTTGTTAATAGTTTACAAAATGAAACAAAAATGATAATTTTTACCTAAACATACCTTTAAAAAGTACATTTTAAAATCAGAAGAACATTCTCTGAAATGGTTACTCAATTTTCCCCCGGCTATAGAATTGTGCTCTGGCTGTGAACCTGCAGGTGCTAAATCCCTTGTAGTTTTTGAGAGTACAGTCTCAAACCTCCAGCAGCCTCATAAATCCGGCGAGAATCCCACGTGCACGTGTTCACACTCCTCCGTGACCCTCCCGACACCTCTTCATCCCCGGCTCCTCAATCTGCTCCATCTCACACTGAGAACAAGCTCTCACCAGTAACTCCTCTCCATCATTATTTATTTATATATGTTTCCTATATGTGTGAAATATCCGCTCATGTTTGCTGTCTGTTGTTTGAGGTTGGCTGGCAGGGTGATGCAGAGTTCAGGCAGCAGTAATTTGGTTGTGCGTGAGCACAGAATGACCGATGCCTCCATCAGTGCACAGCTCCAGTTATTTTATATCTGTTGAAAAGTATGATGTCTTGTTACCTTCGTCTGTCTGAATTTACAGTCGTGCAGTGCTGGGTGAAGCTGGCAATTCATCATCCCAAAGCTCTTCTGACCAGTTTATAAATCTTGGATCTATGAAGAGAAACATTCAAGGCATTTCGAGTCTTTTCCTAGACGTAATTTTCCCAGATCTGTACGCCATGATTGATTGTCTTGTACTTCCCTAATAATACACCAGGAATCTTCTGTGGTGAAGTATGCGAGGTTTTTCAAACAGTGTGCCATTTTAGTTTAGATTTACGGCTTTGGTTCTGTGTAACATATTTTTTGTTTTTATTGGCCTTTTTTATACAGGCCTGGCCGTTAAAGCATAGTTCACCCAAAATGACATTTTTGGTCATCATTTATTCACCATCATCCCCAGTATCTAACTCTTTCTTCTGTGTAACACAATAGATATTTTGACAAATGTCTCTGTGGTTTTGTGTCAATGGGGACCGGTGTTGTTTGGGCACAAACGTTGTTTAAAACATCTTTTGTGATCTGCAGAAGACAGAAATTCATACAGGCTTGGATTGACATGAGGGTGAGTAAATTATAAAATAATTTTAATGTCTGGGTGAGCTGTCTCTTTAAGGGAGGCTTTTCAGATTATGAGCATCAACACTGACTCCAAAAACCTTTATATTTAACAAGTTAGTATATTAAATGTGTTAAATTTGTGAACGAAAATAGTAAAGCGTGGTATAAGTAAATCTTTTATCAAAGATTTTCATTCAACTATTAAAAAAAGAGATGATTTTAAAGATGGATTTTTGGATGTTAAACATACAACAACACAATTCAGACCTATTGCAGATTGTTTTTCTTTTATTATTTTTAGTTTGGCTATTTATGCGTGCTGTCGCAACTTCCTTAGCACTGCTGTTTGGGTTTTCAGATGCAGAAAGTTTCTAAACCCGGTTCTGTGTTTCTCTTTAGAGGGACTGTTCCGCTCGGCCTCTGTAGCCTGCTGCTTAATGGCCCCTTTGGGGCTCCCATTTACGACCTCTTCCCTTCAACCCGCAGCTCACTCCACCGGGACATACATGTTCCACCTGCGGCCACAGCCGCATGCACGACATCAAAATGCACTGAGATCTTACCATTGTTTATCCTGTTAACAGGTTTTTCTTCGCTCGGATAAAATATCCTTAATTTACTGATGTTGTTTTTGTGATTGAGACATTTTTTGTAATGGCTCAAGCTTATTCATCTTATGGGAGTTTTATTGCACGCTTTATGATTTCGGTCAGTAAACTTAAACAGATGTCGCAGGGACTGGCGATCGCAGGTGGTAAACTTGATTTTGTCCTGGACTTTAATTGCAGATTTATGCGTCTTGCTTATGTGGCATGGAAACTTCTTTGTTTTAGGATACAGTTGAAGAAAGAAAGAGGATGGTGGGTTCTGAATAAGCCGGTTTGGTTCAAGATGTGTTTTTTATCTAATAATCTAAAAAATTATTTTCAGTTGGTATCTTTCTCTGAATGTTGTCATATCACATTTTCCTAGCTAGGGCTGTCAAACGATTAAGCGTAATCATAAAGAATTTGTAAAAAAAAGTGTTAACATAATTGTCTATGTATTGTGTATATTAATTTTGCATTTATAAACTCCTACACATACATACATATTTAGAAAATTTTAACTTGTATTTATATGTACCATAAATTTAAATTATATATAAAAGTTTATTATTATAATTTTTTCTTAAATATATTTATGTGCTTATAAATACAAAAGTAATAATGCACAGGAAACATATATAATATAAACACAAACTTTTAATTCCGGATGTGATTTATCGCGATGAATCGTTTGACAGCCCTACTCATAGCTGTTTGCCGGTGAGATGTTTCATAAAGGTTGTGTCTTTGGGCAAATCTACTACACAGGATATAATGTGGAAACATGAGAAGGGTTGTGTTATAGAAGTTTCTCACTTGAGTAGTGTATGGCTCTCATTTTCTGCAACAGAAATGACCAAAGAAAGGAAAAAAATCAATGCAGAGCTTGGTATTATACAAAACACTCACTCATTCTGTGTCTTCATTGAGTGATGGTCTTTATATGGTTTGTAATAAATTGTGATATTGACTTTGTCGGAGGTGATTGAAAACAACTCATCTCAAGTAGCACTTTTGGGACAACTACCTACTCTCAAGTTTAATATTTAATATGTTTTCCTAATGCTGGTCACTGAAATTGAAAATCAAGTCATCGTTTATTCCAACATTGAGTCTCTTTTTGCATGTGTGTGTGATTTTCATTTTTTGGTGAACTAGCCCTTTAACATCGATCAGTGAAGAAGCTTTGAAGCAGGCCGGTTTGTTATACATTCGTGCCAAATGAGTTCCGTGTTTGCAGGAAGTCATAAAATTGCTGGAGGGCACGCTCGGTCCAAAATCAACTCGAAAAGGAAGGCGAGCTTAACTTTGCAGCTGCTATACAGGGAATAAACAATATTTTTCTCCCTCTTACTTAAAGTGTAAAATATTCAAACACTCCATAAATGAAATCATTTCCTTGCTGGGAATGGAAGAGTGTTTAATATCAATGCTGTAGCATGATGGATTGCACCTTTATAAGGCTGTATCTTGTTTATTTGGTCAAGGCTGTAAAAGCAGGGTGTGGGAGATCGAGATGAATTCAACATTGCCTTGAATCGCGATGTCAAGCTACACTCGCTCACTAGCAGTCAGTGCTGTTACGTTTATTATTCTGGGCTCTGCATAGATGTGGATAATGGCTCCCAATGTTTGGGCGGGTGTGCGAGGACCACCCGAGCCCCCCCAGTCTAATCGGGGATTCGAAGCGCTGATTCTTGTTAACCATCATTGGCTTTTTAAGAATGAAGCTGTAATGTGTGCATGTGGTAAATATCGAGTAACTTTTTAAGTCTCCAGCAAATTGCTCGTGAAAATTGTTTGTGTTCCAAATTGCGTTCCAGTGTTTATTTTGTCATTCTAGGTTTACGTATTTTTGGGTGCGCTTCATTTTTCTAAAGTTTTAATTCGAAGCAGTTAGAAAGTCTTGACATTGTGGTTGGTCTCGGTCTCGCTTTACAATCAAGACCTGGTCCAGACTCACCTTAAGGTATTGAAAATCTAACGTAAAAAGTTGACACGTTCTTTTTAATTGAAATTAATTCCTGCTCTAATCTACAGTGCTTATTTTTTCCTCTTACTGTTTTCCAGAAGAAAAATCTGCACCTGCTCTTCAGCGTGTTTCTGCTCGGCTTGTGGGGAATCGTCCTTCTCGCTTGCCGCCTCTATTGGATGGGCAACAAACCGCCAAACTTCTCCAACTCGGACAACCCCGCAGCTGACTGTCCCTGTTTCCTAACTAGGATGCTGACATTCTTTTACCTCCCTGCCATGAACGTCTGGCTCCTCCTTTGCCCTGATATGCTGAGTTTTGATTGGTCAATGGACGCTCTGCCACTTCTGAGTAGCCTTGCCGATTGGAGAAACCTCCACACTGTTGCCTTCTACGCCTCGCTTTCGGCACTGGTGTGGTTTGGAATTTGCAGTAGCGCCACCAAAGGCAAGGAGACCAATGGCAAAGCCCATCATGTAGCAAACGGGAAGTCCACTAATGGACACAGTTGTAGCTCTGAACATGAAAACTCAACATTTCACTCAAACTCAGTGCAGATGAATGGAAGCAATGGTACTGCCAAACACTATTCATCGACATTGCCCACCACTGAGAGTTTGGTTGTGTTCTCATTGGGTCTGTTGGCTATTCCCTTCCTCCCTGCCACCAACCTATTTCTCTACGTAGGCTTCGTGGTGGCCGAACGTGTACTGTACATCCCTAGTATGGGCTTCTGCCTGTTGGTAGCAGTAGGGATGAGATGTTTATATGTCAAACTGAGAAGAAAACTCTCAAAAGATTTGGTGCTGGGCTGCTGTGCAGCTTTGGTTCTTCTTTTTGGGATTAAAACCGTATTGAGGAATCGCGACTGGCGGAATGAGGAGATGCTATACAAGTCTGGGATATCCGTGAACCCTGCTAAAGGTAATTTCAATATATATTTTTTAATGTCCTCAGGTGTACATTAGTGGTTACAGCGGTAAGCACTGCATTTTCAGAGATGTACCATTCATTCTGTCAGCAGTTTTCTTGCAAAGCTATTATTATTAAAACACCATAAGGCTAAAGCTCTACAGACCGTAATTCTTGTTTATTCAACCATCATGTTAGTTGGTCAAAGTCAAGTTGTTATCCAACTACAACAATGTCGGACTGCAGAAATGGTGTTACTTGACGGGTGAAAGCAATGCCGTGATTTATTTCTCAACATGTTGCCCCAAACCAAAAATAGCAATTTCTCATTTTCAGGAGTAATGGATGCTTTACGTACAAATTTTCCCTGATTATTTTTTCGTTCCTAGAAAGACACTTTGTCTTCGCTCAGAATCTTCAAATATGTCAGAGACTCCATTTGTATACTCAGTGTAAACTACCTAAATATGGGGCATGTGTGATTGAGATACTCATTTAATTACTTGTTTAAGAAGGGTTGTTCATTTCATCCAAAATTAATCGTAATCAAATTCGGCCTCCAGCGATTACAAAAACAACAAAATTGAAGTAAAACGATTATGGTGGCACATTTCGTTCTGCAAGAACTGTTCCTTGTTTTCTTGTGTTATGAATCCACAATTCTTTTATTTATTATTTCTACCTTGTAAGGAATATGGGTTTTTTTCTAAACAAAAAGTATAGAAAAAAACTATATTAAAAAATAATACATTGACTACAATTTTTAATTTATATTACATTCTTATATTTATATTATGATTTTTTATATATTTTATTATATAATTCATCTTTTGTTTTTGACTACAGTTCGTCAAGATCTTCGTCTACACTGAGCTTCAGTTTACACTTCAAACATACAAATTCTTAATTCTGGAATAATGTATTTCAATTAAGGACAAAGACATTTAAGACATCATCTCTTTTGACCGTTTGCAGTTTCAAAACGTGCTTTCCCAAATAGCTGGCCAGCAAAAGGGTTCAACACTCATATGCATGAGAGGCAATGACTGAATTTAGTTTTCTTCAAACTTCTGGTGCATTAGAATCATGTGTTCTTTACTTCTTAAGTCACTTGATCCCTCACATGCCTCAGATTGATTTGGTCTGTGGTGTAGAGTCACTGAACTGTTAAATTACTTGCCCCGCTGATTGAATTGCATCTATTAAAGACAGCCGTCTTTATCAGCTAAGTCTTTTAAATTGATTATTGTCACAATTTAAAACCATTTATCAAGCCAGAACGCATCAATATGACTTTGTAATTACCTCCTCGTGATCCAATTTTACAGCCCGTGGCACTCTCACCCCTTTTCATAGCTCTGAATCTATGCTTGGGTAGCGTCTGAGATTGAATTATTATAATGTAATTTCTTCCTATGCTTGCGCCTCTTGTAACCAGCATTAATATTGTTTTTAAACATTTTAAATTCAGTAAATTGTTTAATGTCTACTTGGAAAACCAAAGCGTTTCAACACTGAAAATACATGCATGGCTGGTTGTCGTCTTAATGGATTAAATTAAAAAGTTATATCCAAGTAAAGTCTTTACTAGTGGTGGGCATAGATTAATTTTTTTAATCTAGATTAATCTAGATTAATTCCAAAATTAATCTAGATTAATCTAGATTAAAATGGCTCATTTGAATTCTGCCGAAGGCATTCAGAATATTTGTGCTACCCAAATAATGACTAAAAGTAAGTCTTTGAGAACGGGTTTAAAAGCCAGGTGGCGCATTAGACCAGGGGCTCATCTCCTGTTTCCAAAATGCATCACAAACTGCTTGAGAAAGCTGTTCTACTATGATAATTGGTTATGAAAATTAAATTATGTTCAATAAAATGTACTTGTGTTACTTCCGCAATAGCTAAGGGATGCTTTGCGTTTAGGTGGTACTTGAGACTGGAAGAGCTCCTACAGTACATTTACATTTAGTCATTTGGCAGACGCTTTTATCCAAAGCAATTTACAAAGAGTGAGGGAGCAACAAGCGATATGTCATAGAGGAGCCATAATACATTAGATCTCAATACAAAGTTACTGGTTTCAACTAAAGCTAGACCAGTACCTGTTGAGAGAAAGTGTTTTTTTAAACCAATTGCGCATTGCACAAGGTGCAAACAACCTTAGTCTTGTCGATGTTTCTATTGGGAAGCTTCTTAAAAATTAATATTCCCTGAAGCAAACCCGGCGGCTTCATAGCTGCATCCATGTTAGCACGTCACGTTTGATGCGGTAATTTCACAGTAACGTTATGTTGTGTTCAGACCAAACGCGAATGGCGTGTCAAGCGCGAGTGATTTATATGTTAATGCAAAGAGCCAATAGACCTACTTGCTGCGCGAATCGCGCGAATGAAGTCCTGGTCATGAGATGATGAGGAGGTTTCTGCTTCCGCGAATGACGCGAATCACGCGAGTTGAAAAATCTCGTTCTCGCCCCGTACAGTGCAGTTAAGCTGGTATACATCCGCGCTAAAATATCAAGGTGAAAGTCATCATAGCTTGCGTAGTATAGACCCAGCTCCCAACCCAACTTTGAGAATAGATTAACGGCGACATTTTTTTTAACGCGCGATAATAGTCTCACAGCGTTAACGGCGTTAACGCCGTTAACGGCCCACCACTAGTCTTTACATTTATCTGACTGTTTTTATGTTTTTGATGTTTGTAGTCGCATGTTTGTTTATTCCGGATATGTCACTTAATTGTGTTGAATTTGTGTTTTTTCTCAGCCTGGGGTAACCTGGGAAACGTTCTCAAGAACCAGGGGAAGGTAGCGGAGGCTGAGCAGGCGTACAGGAACGCTCTGTACTACCGCAGAAATATGGCGGACATGCTGTATAATCTGTGAGTGATGGAACTTCTTCTGCAGCAGACTCTATCGATTTGTCCCATTAAAGTCCATGATATCTCCAGAGAGCCCATGCCGTGACATTCCCATAATTCATCAGATTCCAGAGGGTGCTGACAGGGACCCCCAATGTGCACATTAACCCCAGCGCCAGGGCATAAAGGAGCCCTGTGATCGCTTTAATACATAATTCATATACTACGAGTGCCTCTGATGCTGACGGGAGTCATGATTCGAAAATTATTCCTGATACATTTTATTTTTATGTATTCTTAGTTGAGCATGTCATCCGCAATGAAACACTGAACGATGGTTTTTGAAAATGTTCTGCATGATTAACTTATGCATTATGCATTTTTATATTTTCATTAGAAATTTTTCGTGAGAAATAAATGTAGTTTATGGTTTCTTTGTGAAATATTATTTGACAATTAGCACTGTCAGTAAATAAAATAACTACGATACCTCTGTTTTAATTAAACTTTGTAATTGTTCTTGTCTTTTCTTCAGGGGTCTCTTGCTACAGGAACACAACAGGTTCTCAGAGGCTCTCCATTACTATAAGCTGGCCATTGGGAGCAGACCAACTCTGGCTTGTAAGTACAGCTCCTCTATTTATGAGGCATTTCAAGCCCCCACAATGCTCACTGTGTCCAGGCAACTACAAATTAACAAACTTGTGTGTGTGCTCGGATAAAATCCAGAGTTAAAGGAGTAATGATGATTCACAAGCGCTACACAGCCGCTCTGTTTCCACTTGAGAATGATTGGCATTTGATTCAATTTAACAGCAAAAGAAGACTTCGGGCCAAACTCCTTTCATACTATCTGGCCCGGCGTGGATGCATTTGCTTGTCACATATCCAAATGAAATGCACATGCTATTTTTGGACATTTTAGGGTTTCTCATAGAATTTTCCGTGTTGTTTTTAGTGTCATGGGAGGAAATTATTTCTCTGCTTGGATGAATAGATTTGCTTGGGGGAAAAATATTTTGATATGTGCAGTGGGGATTAAAAGTTTGGCTTTTACCGAAAGATATTTATTGTGAATGTAGATGTTGGGGTGTGCAAAACTGTTTGTGAGTGTCCTTGGTCGGTCTGTTGGTGTTCGTGTAACTAATAGTTGGTTGTATAACTTTTGGTGAAAATGTAGTGCCTGTAGAATAAATATATACAAGTATGTGTGGTTGTTTAAACATCTGGATATTGTTGCTGTCGGGCTGAAAGCTTTTATTTCCAAAACATTTTACAGGAAATAAAAAAAAAATATATAAATATGGTTTTAAAATACAATTTAATATATTTAAACTTTTTTTGTTTGTTGAGAAATTAGATAATTCGATTTTTTTTCGCCATATAACTTGAGAAATTAATATTATTTTAAATACAATTTAACTGATCAAAATTTTAAATATGAATATTTGTAAAAAAAATCAATAATTAAACAATGTTATCAAAGTTTATAAGCTCTTTTAATAATTATAATGGGTTAAATATTTTTAAATCCGACACACAAAAATCATGAAAAATTGAGATACAAGGTTTCACTCCAACAGCGACGATATATATGCTTATAAGGTTGTTTGATCATCATTGGATCAATTAAATCTGCCATAACAAAAAGAAAATATACACAGAAATCCGTGATATACAGTTCTGTTCATTCTAACTGCACCAGACAAATATTATAAACCTTTTGTGCATAAAGTAAATGTATTAAAGTGCTTGTTTTGTACAGCGCTATATGCGCAGAAAGCCGGTTTGCAGTCGGATAGTGAATTAGACGAAGGTTTTTGCACTTAAATACTGTAAGCAAAGTGTTGCAATGTTTGTGAATTCCCTTGAATGCTTATAAAATAAAAGACTTTTGTTCTTCGCATGATGTTATGTAGCAAGTCTTCTTTAGCACACGCGCAAGTTTCAAGTGCTGCGGGACTTTCAAACAGATCTCGCTACAGATGGCCCCTGTGAAGAGTGATGGATGTGTAATTTCCCTGATCCCCTGCTGCATGATGAGTAGTGATGGATTTTCCTGCCTGTGATATGAAGACGTTCAGACGCAGGGTTCCGTGTGTATACATGCTCCATTAAGAATGTCAGGACTAAGCCTGCTGGTGGACTGGATATTCCCCCGTTGGCTTAGAGTTTATTCTGGCGCGGTGAATTGTGAACATGTATTGGCATCTTATTGACTAGACTGCAGGCTGCTGATCTGCATAAATCAACGGCTTCATTCCACTAACCTCAGTGGAGGACTTTGGTGGAGCCCAATAATCTTTATCACCTTATTCTCTCTCTCTCTTATTTAGCTGCTTACTTGAACACGGGGATTGTCCTGATGAACCAGGGCCGCCTAGAGGAGGCAAAGCGGACCTTCCTCACCTGCGCTGACATCCCAGATGAGAACCTGAAGGATCCTCACGCACACAAGAGCTCCGTCACCAGCTGTCTTTACAACCTGGGAAAGCTTCTTCATGAGCAGGGTCACCAGGAGGTGAGCTGACATCACCAACATGAAATCGAAATGAATTCATTTGACTGATATGAGTGATTGAGGGGTACACATTGTTTTTCATTTATTAATTTAGCAGAGGCTTTGGTGTAAATATTGATTTTACTCGGGACCTTCTCGGTAGTATTTCGTCTTTCTTTATTGAAAGCTTTAACATGCTCATAGGTGCAACTTTGTTGCGTTGGATTTTTTTGTAGGAGGCCGTATCTGTGTATAAAGAAGCAATACAGAAGATGCCCAGACAGTTTGCCCCACAGAGCCTTTACAATATGATGGGTGAGTCTCTCACATGTTGTTTCAGTTGTCTCACAAAAGCAACTTTATATTTCGCTTTGTCAGATCATGTCAACAGATTCACATGAGACGGGTACAACACGCAGAGTGTAAGAGTAGTTTTTGTTTCTTCTGTGATCTCTTGATATTCTGTATCTTTTGCACCACACTCAGCTCCCAGCTTACAACTTTCTCTCTCCCTGTCCCTAATCTCTTTTTTAAATCTGTTACATTTTCTTTTTTAACGTGTTTTTTTGTACAAATTTTCCTATTTTTATGCTATTTTTTTCTATGCCGATATGTTACCAGCTTGTAACATGACTTAAAAAACGAGACCCTTCCGACATCCTAGTTTGTCAGTGGAAATCTTTAGAGATGTGACATATTGCCCAAAAAATTCAAAGGATGTTACATTTATGCTTTAAATTGAATGTAACCTCATCTGTTGCCATGATGTGGTGAGTTGCTGGCTGCAGTTCACTTAACGGCCACCGGTGTCGGTAATATCAAAGATTTCTGAATTCTTTAATCGCTATTGTTGTGTATGTACTCACGCCATTTATTTAACTGCTGTGTTCACAGTCCCATTTAATCACGCATATTTTTTATCGGAGTCATCACTTTAGTTTTAAAAAAACATTTCTATTCCATAAACAAAGTACATAATTTGACGTTTAGTTTTTCCGTAAACAATTTCTAAATGAAGTAAATCTGTTCTTCGTTTCAAACACTAACGTTTCTGGGTTTTCCAAAGCAATATAACCAGGTCATGTTAAAACCGGCGAAAATATGTGACGGTTAAAAATGGCATTATTTAGTGTTTCACTTGTTTTTTGTATCATAAAATATTATGTGAACAATCCACAGTCATTTGACTTTCAGATTGTTGTATAGTCCTGCACATCCCATATTTAACACAGACACTACATAGGAGGAGACAGCTTTGTTATCTGACTGCAGATGAAACCTTTGACTAGTCACGTACCGTGTCTAGATTATTTCCAACATCATAACATAACATTAACATTGTTTGGCCTGTGTTATCTCAGTGAAGTAGCTGTGTGATACAGCTCTCTAATAATGTTCAGTCGGAGAGGAGTATGTGTATTATTGCTGGTGGGTGGGAGCTTTGAGGCTGGATAAGGTATTAGATGATGTTTAAAGAACAGGAGTGTGTGTTTACAATGGTGTCATGAGGAGTCGGCTGTTCGTCTGGTGTTACAGGAGAAGGGTTAGCACCACTGGGACTGGCGTTCTTCTGTTCTGCAGGGTTCAGGAGTTGCAGACAGACATCATAGGTTGATTGAAAAAGAAGCTCAAATTGTTCTTATTTTTTAGCATTTTTGTATGTTAAGTTTAAATTAGACGTCACTGGTGTGATTAGATTGAATTGAAAAAGGTGCTTTTTCAGCTTCCAAATACTCCTTGATATGTGGTCATTTGCATATTTATACAGAAAAGCTGATTTAATATTAAATATACAAAAAAGGGGTGTAACAATACTTTGTGTTTCATATTTCTGTATAAAATATTAAATATGTATCGTAAAACAATCACCATAGCTGCATGTGTTATCGTATTGTTTGAGCTGCCAACATGTGACCTGCCTCAATATGTGTTGGTTTATAGGCGGTTTCATCTTAAAAACATAATGCACACTTTTCTGGCCCAAACTTAACTTGCGGTATACATTCACAAACAATAGAGTGCCTGTAGATTATTTCTGATAACAATCAAAAGAAACAGTAATTGGCTAAACTTGTCTATCCAATATTTTGACTGCGATACCAAGCTCAACCACTAGATGTCAATATACAATACGGTCCCTTTAAATGGGGCAAAACTACAGGACCCATTCAACAAATTGTTCATTTCATAAAATGAACACAGAACAAACTTAAACAAATAATTTATTTAATACCAATATTATACAGTAAAATAATAATAAAAATTAATATTAACATAAATTCAATTAAATATAAATAGTTATATTATTAGACACAAGCCATACACGCGAGCCAACAGTTTTTTATACATTTTATTTGTTTAATTTAGTATTTTTTACTGCTTTAAGTTCTCTTTTGGTCTTGAGCTGTCTTTCTTAATTTCTTTTTTTCATTTGGATATTGTGCTAAGATTCTGTTGTATTTTGTTTGGGACCGATCTATTGAATTGTTTGTAATTTTCACTAATTTTTTTATTTTATTTTGTCATTTCTTTAACCCCCCCAAAAAATGTGTTATTTGAATTTCAGTTTCATGTTTTACATTTTGCTCAAAGTATCTTGATACAATGGTCTTGTATTTTTTATCTTTTTAAGTTTAAAAACAAAATGAATGTTTTCCCAATCTATGCAATCTTGTTCTTCTCAAAATTATTATTCAATATATGTTTCTTTAAATGTACTGATTTTCATGTCATGTATATTTTGCATTCATTGTAAGTATGCTGATCAGTACCTCAGCGGCCTGGTTGTGGTTACTCAGCGCTTGTTTTGCATAAGCGGAAGGCTCCAGTGTCACGTTTCATCGACTGTCAGACTTTCTGAGGGTTGTTTCAGTTGACTGCCTCCATCTCTACTGTGGAATAAACCATGGCGTGGGAGGGTTTATGTGCTTCCCTAACTTCTGACCTGTTGACCTGACCCTTGTCTGTTCCCCTCACAGGAGAGGCCTACATGAGACTCAACAAACTCACAGAGGCCGAGCATTGGTATAAGGAATCCCTCCGAGCCAAACCGGACCATATACCTGCACACCTCACATACGGCAAGCTGCTGGCCATGACGGTAAAACACATCTCCAAACTTATTTCTAAAATTCACACCGACTTCTCATAGGGTGGTGAAGCCTACAACACATTCTTCTTTTGGATGTTGAAACGTTACACCTTAAAAAATGAATCTGGCACAAAAAGAAAAAATACAATGCTCACGGGTCTGAATTCACTCCGCAGAAATCTGTGTGGACAGATATGAGAGGAGATGTGTTAAAAAAAAGGCCTGCTGTGGAGCTGTTGTCTCAGGTTTTACTCGAGTCTGTCTTCTCTCATTTCCACTCTGGTCGTGTGGAACCTGTTCGGGCTTTCCTCAAACACGAGACCAGGCCAGCTGATGAAATAAAGAAAATAGGGGCCATCTTAATTTACCATCTTTGAAACCTGAGCAGACGGTACAGAGAAGCGGTGTGTTTGTGAAAGAGGGTTTGTTCTGAGTAATTCCACAAGTAGAAATCTAGTATTAAAAAAAGAGAAACATAGTATAATCTGTAATGGTTTACAGTGGTTTTCATGAGTCAAGTGGTGTCTATGCAGTCTGCTTTTCTGAACCAATTGATTCTTCAGTGCAGATTCTTCAGAAAAAGTAAAGACTTTTGTGTTTTAGGTGAGGTTACCGGTACCTTTTATTTATTTTTGTTTTATTAATTTGTCGGACAAAATGTTTTTCTTTCCATTCTGTATTTCCGCACATCCTTAAAGTATTTTAACTTAAAATTTTACTCTTACTCCACGACTACAATCCATAAATATTTTGTTGTTGTTTTACTTTTAATACTTTTTTAATCTAGGATTTTCTTTTACTCAAGCACATTTTTTGAGAAAAAATACTTGATTAAGGCCCGATTAACATTTCGCGTCTAAAACCGTGTGGAAAACGCGAGCTGCATTTGCGTTCTCCTTTTTTTCTAAAGCGCCTGTACTTTTGCGCTGGTTGCTTCTTGTCACATGACCTGCGGTGCGCCTTTTTGAAAAAGACCGTGTCGCCCCCTATTTCCGCCACCTTGTCTTCATTTAAAATACATATATGCACGCGGAAAAGACGCAAAATGTGAATCAGGCATAATAGTGCTTTTAATGTACTCATAAGTATTAGAAAACTAAATGTATTTATGAAACGTAGTGCAGTGAAAAGTATAATAATGTGGGGAAGTGAATTTTTTTCAAGTGCTGTCTACCTCTGCTATTAATCGATCAAAAAGAACTAAATATTTGCCTGACTATCCACTAACCTTTACAGTCAGTGTGAAGTGAATCTGTTCTGTCCCCTTAACATTTCCTTGGTGCTTCTTGTGCCACAATGACCATCTTGTCTTTACTTTATCTCTTAAATACTGCACTTATACTTCAAAGGTAGAATGTTAGTATTATTTTCTTTTAATCTTTGCTTTTTAAATTATTGTTTAAAGTGTCCACAAGTGTTCTGTCAGTGACCTCATTTACCTCAAACGTAAGAGAGATGAATAGATGTGAGAACGCGTCTGTCTATCTCAGTTGATGAAACAGTTTCTTCTTTAATTGACTCTTGTACATCAAACGCTCCCTTTCAGAGACGTACAATGCAACCAAAGAAAGCAGGTTAACTACAGAATCCTTCTGAATGAAGTCATTTGGAGAGACAAGGACAGTTCAATCCACCAGAGTCGAGCGCAATCCACCAGAGAGTCACTGCTGTGATGAAACTCAGTGAAGTAAGCGCAAACTGACTCGACTTCTGAGAGCAGTATTGATTTTAAACATAGTTTTCAGCTCAGGTCTCTCGGAACTGTGCAGTTTCTGCTTGTTTAATGCAGAAACAGAGAAGAATAGGAGTCTTCACAATCCTTTGGGTGAAAAAGAAGCTTCCTCGAGGGTGAACGCAGGCCTGTGCAGTGATCTGATACCTAGTTCACTGACCTTGAATAAACTTGAAGAGAGAGAAAGATATTTTATGAACTTAGTACAGGGTTGTGCGAGAACAGTATGAATTCAGTTTTTCAATTGAAATAAAATTTGAAATGCAGTTTACCAAAAAAAACTAGATATTTATTGGAATATATTGAAAATCAATGCTTCAAATGTCACATATAGAATGTGTTTTTGTTTTTTGTGGCCAATTTATATAGATTTTCCAGCACATGCATCAAAAGGCCAATTGTTAAATTCTGAATTTGTCAAACCTGACTAATCCGACTTTGCTCAAGCGCGCAGTGAGTTTGTGTGCTTCCTGTTCTATTCATAGTTAAGAAAACATATTTTGACAGCGGTGGTTAAAAAAACATACACAACAGTATAATAAGCCTATACATTTTTTTATATTTATGACTACTTTTTCAACATTTTAGTCCGTTCAAGAAACATAAGGATGCGTTCATCCTGTAAACATCAGGTTCCCGGTGGGATCGGCGAGATCTCGCAGTCAGGGGTCGAAAGGGGGAGTCGTGGTGAAACTCAGCCCTTTCGCCCGCTGCGCTGACCTCCCCTGACCTTCCCACTCGTACCCACCGGGGTCAAAGATCCCCACCCCGGGGATGCGTCTGTGTGTGTGAATGGGAAGGGCTTCTCAGCTGCGTTGTTGAATTCTCTCATTTCCGCGACTAATCCGCTTCAGACTTCATTCACAAACACCTCGGAGACGTCGGAACAGCAGCGTGTCTGTTGTCTCTCTGATGTCACGCTCAGATTAAGGGGTCACGGGGTGTCCAGCAGAGGGGTGTGTGTGTTCAGAGGGAAGGGGGTAAACAGGATATTGCTTGAGAGTGATAACATGACCTCAGCGAGGGTCAATGAGAAGCGTGTTTGTCAGGAACTTGACAAAGCGCATTATTGTCTGGAATCTGTACTTTTACAAGACATCTTTTTCATTTGAAATCAATACTATATGACCCCCTTTAATGTTTTTTTTTGGCCTTTACTTGTATTATATAGATACATAATAGATATTGACAAGAAATAAGTGGGGAGGAGAGAGAGGAGTAATGGGATGATAAGAGACGCCAACCTCCCGTACCGTTCATCTGTCCCATGTGTTTATTGTTCTTACTTCTCACACTCTTTCGTCATAGATTCAAGCATCCATGTCTAACAGTAAACAGCAGCCGCATAGGCATCATTGTGAATGCATTACATTGATTTAGAGTTACACACCACTGCTTTTGGGATTTAAATAACTGCGTGTTCATAAAAATACATCACAGTTTTGCAGCTGCTCGGCAGATGACTGCATGCACTGTTTATCATGGGATTCATGAGAGGATGTTATTATAATGCCTTGCGAAACGGAACCAATATGGATTCCCTTCACGTCTGAAGTTGCATGAAACATGTATTTTTATCACACGGTTGTCTGGAATACTTGATTCTCATTGGGCAGTCATGTCATCATTTGTCAAATATTTTGTGTAATGAATATTACATTTTATAATTAAATAAGACCTTGATCTTTGTTTCATTTCTCTTACGTTATTCATGTAAATTAGTGTATTTTATACGTAACGATATGCACGCTCTGTTGCTTTAAACATCCAATATTTCCATTGTGTCATAACATTTGGTCAACAAATGTGTGCTTACAGTATCGACTGTAATGACGATACTCTATTTTGTTAAATTTTATAACTTGTATAGATTGTATGGAAACTGTATGGATTGAAATTATAAACGCATTTCCTGTTGCTTCAGTGAACATTATAAAGGTCAGAGGTCAATAATGAAAAATGCAAGAACTCAGAAATGTCTGACGTGCTTTGTTTTTTTTTTTCAGGGTCGCAAAGCAGAAGCGGAGAAATTCTTTCTCAAGGCGATCGAGCTTGATCCCATGAAAGGAAACTGCTACATGCATTATGGTCAGTCATGTAATGGTTTATCTCTCTCTCTCGCTCTCTCTCTCACGCACACGGGCTAAAACAACGTTAACAGGTCACTCTGTAATGGGAAGATAATGACCTTGCATGAATCCAGACATTGTACAGTACGTACTTTGCTGACGCAGAGGAATTTGTGAAATACTTTGTGGTTTCTCTAAGCTGTAATTGTTCATATTTAGCTCTTTATCTGTTGTTGGGCTTCTAATTGCGGTTAGGTTTGTTGGGTCTGTCTCGACAAGATAGATGATGCTTTGCAGGAAGTAATTGTTTCTCAGTTATCTGAGGCGTACCTGCTATACAGATGTTATTCCAGTGATACCAAACCACCCACGGCCGGGCGAGTCGACAGGGATAATTAGATCTTATTTCTCAAAGGAAAGCAGCATATGAGTGTCTGTATGAACATGATTTAGGCAAATTATACCCTCCGGCCACTTTCTCTCTGAGTGAGACTCGGAAACTATTATTGAAGCTCGCTCTTTATGGGTTTTACCCTTTATCCCAACAATAGTTTATTTATTAAAGCTGTTCATCAGATTTGGGATTTCTACTTAGTTTGCATATGGATCGTTTTATAATATGGCCGACTATTTTAAGATTTTAAGAACTTTATGTGACAAATTGTTTTTGATAAAAAAATTAACATTTATGTACTGTACACATTAATATTAAGCCAGATATTTATTTCTTGCTCTAGTGTGTCGGTAGGAAAAATCAATTTACTTTTTCAAACATTTGCAGGTTAGTTTCTACAAGCATCTTGGAAACATTGCCACAGTTATTCTGGATTGTGTATTTATTAAGACAGACTCAATGATGAATGAAAGATCTCTGTGTGGAGCACCGGCTGTTGTCACACTCTTTGTGCATCCAAAAATCTCACTGGATTATTACAAATAATTATCAAGGAGTGTTTGGGAACTGATTCCTACTGTGTGTCAGTAGTGAAACTGATATTTCCTACTGACACACTACAGCTAAATATATAAATTTGTGGCTGAAAAACATTTTTTGGCATGAAAACACTAACAGACTTTTCCATAGTACTGTATATCTAGGTCTCAACCTGAGATGGCTGGCTAGACTTCAACATTCCCTATGAACTCAGTAGACAAAGGGAAATGGAAGTTGGAAATACGGCCAAAAGTGATGTCCAACTTTGAAAAGTTGACATCTTTGCCTTTCTATACAAATATATTATTAAAGAAGTATTAAAAATTTCATATGCGTGTTGTGAAATTAGAGACTTGGACTGTAAACTGATTCTGAAGCTCAGGACAATTTTAAGAAGGCTTGGCAAAAAATGTACAAAATATTACTATATAAAATATTAACAAAGTTTAATAACAGGTAAGATTGTAGTCAATGCATACTTTATCTTTCGTGACCTTTTTTGTATAGACTACAGAATATGAATGAAACCCATATTCCCTGATATGCTGTTAACAAATATTTAGTCCCGTAAATACATTAAAAGACTATAGTGTTTTGTCCATTTTGAACAACATGCCTCATATTTTATATTTGTTTAATCGAATCTGAGACAATAAAAGCAAATATCATACAAATATGTGCTCCCGAAGATCACATATGGCCATTAATGAAGATCTCTGTATGTTTACATATATTTTTGTTATAATATTGCTTTCAAACTGTGGGGTTGTTGGGTTATCCGCTTCCTTCAAATCTGAGATTTCCATTGTTGTCCCTGGATGCACTGTGGCTTTCATCCAGATAAACACGGCACCTCTGGCTAAAACAGATAACGTGTTTTCCACTCGAAAGCTGCCAAAGCATCTGTGTAATATAATCTAGTGAGTGTCTGATCTGAGATCTTTGGAGCGCAAAACTATCAGAAGGCCAATAAGGACGATCTCATGTTTCCCTCTATTGTACTGCAGAACGTGCCTCCTCTTCTGTAGTTTCCATTTTGTTGTTAGACTCCCACTGTCATTCACTATATGGTAACAAATCTTATCTCATAAGCAGCTACAAATCACATTTAGATCAAAGAGGTGCTACTATTATAAAAGCAAACCCAAGTATTTCCTTTGGTAATACACTTCAGAGCATAACTCAACCCAAAACATAGTATCTGAATTCATCTGCCTTGGATGCTGTGCTGTTGTTTTTTCTAAAGAACATCTTGTAATACCCTTAAAGACAGTGGTAACATAGTGATGATGGGACCCAGGCTATTACGATGGCCCTCCTGGGCTGCAAGGTTGTGTAGGTCAATAGAAGGGAACCCATATAAGCAAATTTGTGTGTCTAATCCACTTCATTTAAGTTAACACAAATCTTTATCTTTTCAAGGCCTAAAGAGATGTATTCAAGAAATGTTTTAAAAGCAGAATGACTTATTGTTTCAGCCTTACTCACGGGCTGTGGTGACATGTTTTTTTCGTCACGGATGTCTTTGGTTTTCTTCCCATTTATCAAATCTAGACAATTGATTGATGCTACATTTATACATTTTAAGATACATTTTATGCAAAACGAATTCAAAGAAATGTTTTCTACTAAAATAACTTTAATATTAAGCGGTCAATGTCTGACCCACTCCATGTCCCCGCCGGGCATATTGCACATTTTATGAGCCTATCTTAGTTGCGCTGTATACTTTCCATAATCAACATTGACCTAGATGAAAATAAAAAATAATCATATTTTCTTATATTGAAACAAATTTGAAATTAAAAACGCTTCTTTAACCCTTTGGCCGTGGAACCCACCGGTGCCTACGATGTATTTTTTCCTCATGACATCGAAAACATCCAAAAACACTTGCTATAAAGATTAGTGCAAGGCATTATTATAAACAATAAATGGTCGGCCTTTATTCGTGTACACAATAATAACAAAACCCTGTGCTTTTGTAAAATACATAAAAACATAAACAGTGCACTGTCTCTGCGAAAATCTTTCTGAAGTATACTTTTCAAAGATGGACTGGCAGGGGTGTAGCCTACCTTTAGTGTTACCTAAAGAGACATATCCATTCCTTAAGAAATACGGTCGTCTGTATTAAACAACAGGCGATCTATCGCTGGAATGTGTTGTTTTTGAAATCATGGCGAGTGCTCGTTGCTATTCGTTCCCTCTCTGTGCTTCAGCACAATGCACAGTATTCACACAGACAATCGAGCGCGTCGTTCTTGTAAAAGCGGCCAAAAAAACGCACAGAAACGTTTTTTTGCTCTTCTTATACAATCACTAATGAACTCGTTTGGTTTTAATGAGAAAAAAAACTATTTTGTTTCTACTTTCATCCAAAGCTACTTAGTAACTGTCTGGTTTTGCCTTTAAGCACAAGATTGTGAAAAAGCTACTTTACTACAATGCGTCAGGCTACTTCTGTGATCTGCGACAACGGTACAGCAAACATTTCCAATCCCAGTTCCTCCCTTTTCCGCAAGCCTACAGGAGTAAGCATTTAATTTGTCATGGAAACATGCCTATCGGAGAAATCTAAATTGGACAAATAGTCTGTCTGTGACTAGCGTGGTGTAGTAGCGGCCTGCTATCTCATGTTTCAGAGACTTGTTGTAGACCTAACCATCCCTTCCACAGCCATAGGAAATATTTCACATTTGTCTTTCTGAGGGAGTCAAAGGATATATTAAATGAAATTCCTCTTTCCTTCCTCAGGTCAGTTTTTGCTGGAAGAATCTCGGCTTTTGGAGGCTGCTGAGATGGCGGAAAAGGCAGCGCGTTTGGACAGTGAAGAATTCGATGTGGTTTTCAGTGCAGCTCATATGTTCAGGTGAGGAGGACGTGCTAGGATTCACATGGACAACATTTTTACCATGATTGAATACCTTTGCTTCTGTTCAAAATGGGGCATTTTTCCCATAATGCAGGGCAGCCACATCGCTGTGGTTGTCAGCTGGTGGGTTCACTGTAAACCCGGATAAATTGGCAATACTCAAATATTTTGAGGCATCGTTGCCTCAAAATATTTTTGTTTTAGAGGTTCTCGGTTTAAGTAAGCAGAACTTTCCTATTTGTATTACTGTTAAGTTAAAGTTTTTACCAAATCTTAGCAAGTTCGACTTAAATATTTAATTTATCCTTATTATGAAATTAACTAGACAGAACTTAAATAAGTACAACAAAATTGCATTTTTAAGGTAACTAAACTAAATTCTTTCGTTTTTTTTAGTTGACTTATTTCTTAGTCTAATGCATAAATCAAACAGTTTGACTTATTTAACCCAATTGAGCAAGAAGAGACTGATCTCAGAACTGGCATTAGCACAGTTCCTGCTCACTGGTAACATAACACAAGTTACAGGTCAAATGTGGCTTCGCAGAGCGTAATCACAGGCACCACTCTTCTAAACAATGGTAACCACAAGACTGAAAAATGTGTCAAACTCTTCTAAACATCTAAGAGAAGTGAACATTAAACAAGTCTTTAACTTTAATAAAAACATGTAAATAAATCATATTTTTTTTATTCAATCTCCTAATGCATTCTGACGCAAAGCATGCTGGGAATTCCTTCTTGACCAATTGTGTTGAATTGACATGTGCAAGTAGTAAATCAATTTTTTAAGTTTGTCAAAACTTCAAGTTAATCAATAATAATCATTATACTTTACTCAAAAGTAAAAAAGAGTTTCAGGAGCTTTTAATATTTAGGTAAGTAAAACTTTTTTATAAAACTAAGTTTGCATAACTTAATCTGTTTGATTATTTTGAAATTTGGGTTTACAGTGTTGCATATGAAAAGTGTTGTCAATGGGTCTAGTCAGAAAAAAATGAGCTGAACACTATTTGTGGAATTTCAGCTATATTAAGTATGGTTTACATAAATATAGTTTGTGCAAGCCTCAATTTTTTATATACAGAATACATTATATAAATTGCAAGTTTGAATGTCATCTTTTTCTTAAAGGAATTTTCAAAAATTCTGTCAACTCATGTTTTTCAAATTTGTATGACTAACTAACTTCTGCAGAACACAAAAGAAGATATTTTGAAAAATGTTGGTAACCGAACAATGTCTGTACCCATTCCCTTATATTGCGCAGACTAAAAAAATATGCAAGTCAATGGGTGTCACCTTTGTTCGGTTACCACCATTCTTTTGTTTTCTGCGGAAAAAGTCCAGTAAATGATAAAAATCTTTTTAAGGATATCTTTGTTTTCTTTTGTACAACAGGTTTTACATTATGTTGGGATGTCAGTTAATGACAAGACTGTTCAAATTTGTTGTAAATCACTGCCCCAGAGAATGTTTGTTTTCTTTTTTGTCTTTTTTTACTCTTTGTTTCCACCCGCCCATTTCTATAGATGTGTTCTTTCTCCTGCCATACCGCTGCACCCCAACTGGAAACGTTTGGTTTTCGGACATGTAATGTCAGCGTTTATACCCTTTCCTTGAGGATTTTGTTCAATACACTTGTATTATAATTGCTACCCTCGCTTCGCATGGTGTATGGTTACATATTTCCTAAAAAGTATTAAAGCCCTAAAGCAGAGCTTCACAGAGCTTAATGCTACACGAGTTCAAACACTTGGTTCTTAATTGGTGTCTTAGACTTTGTCCTCTCGCCATCACGCTGGCTTGTGGTCTTTCTTATTTGAAGATCATGTTCCTCCTACTGTGTTTGTCTTGGAAAGATCTACGGAAGGATCTCGGACGGGGGGGGAGGCGAGTGTGAGCGGGATGGGGAAGTAGAAGTACAAGGCTGCTTTAGATGTGCAGCATTTTCCTGCGGCTCTCAGGGGCCTGTCTGTACTGACAGGTTTGTTTCCATGATATTCGGTTTCTCTGGTCCACTTCGAGAATCATTTTGATAAACCTCAGCCAGATTGTGAGGCCATAGTCTATGTATTTATTGTCGCTCTGTCAGTACAAAGTATTTAGTGTCCATATATTCATAAAAAATACAGCGTGCTATTTGGTGGATATGACCCTCTAACAGCCTTAAAGGGATAGTTCACCCAAAAATGAATATTATTTCATCATTTACTAACCCTCATTTCATTACAAACCTGAATGATAGAAAACAAAAAATATATTTTGAGAAATGACTTCATTCTATGTCTATACAATGGAAGTCAGTGGCGACCAATGTTCTTCAAAATATCTCATGTGTTCTGCAGAAAAAGGTCATAGAGGTTTAGAAATGATTTAAGGGCGAATAAATGAGCGAAAAAAAGTCTGTTTGGGTGAAATATTCCTTTAACTTACCATTGGACACCCACTTGACATTTCAAACCTGTGAGGCTTTCTTTCTTCTGCAATACACAATTGAAGATATTTTGAAGAATGTCAGTACGAGAAAACTTGGTCTGCATTGACTTGCATTGGTTTTGTGTCCATACAATAGAAGATAATTGTGACCAGTGGTTTTTGGTTAACAACATTTTTCAAAATATCTTCTATTGTGTTTAGCGGAAAAAATGTTTGAAATGACATAATCTGTGGATTCTATTGTGGTGGGGTGGAGGGAAAGTTTCAGTTGCAATTAAAGAAATTAGTATTTGTTCAATTTAATTTTAGAAGTTTTGATCTCCAGCAGAAAGGTCCAATTGCTGCTGTCTTTCACATTTTTTACTCTGTATTTGTTGTGGTCGTGGGGAGCAGTTCAGTCTTAACAATGAGTTTTGACTTCCCGTTGACAGCGGTGGCTATTTTTTTACTGCTGATGCCCAAGGGATCCCTTTGTCTTTGCAGACAGTTCTAGTGATCAAGCCATGTTTAATTGAATGGATGTGAAAATGATTTGGAGTTAAACGCAAGATGTTGGAGGATTTTAAAACAGAATGCTGAATGGTAAACACATGGTTGGGTTTAAAGGCTGTTTAGCACATTTGAACATGTTATCTTTATCTTTTTCTGTATTTTGAAGTTAAGAGATCATTTAGATGTAAAATTTCAGCCCGGTAAATCACTCCTTACAAAATAAAATCATCTACGTGAGCTGTTTTAAGCAAACAGAAGTAAAGGTTTTCTAAGAATACACCATGCATATATTTTAAGGTTCTTTTTCTAGATTACAAGTATTTTGGAATTGGATGACCATACAACCATCAAAAGTTTTTTTTACTCATCCTTGTATTTTTTGGGGGACATGGCAACCTACTTCAACCATAGATAATATTTTATGAAGGAAACTTAAAACACTGTGTCTGTGACCCAAATGTGCCATCTTTCTCACATTATAGATGGAAAGCTGTTCAGAGTTTGTACACGGATAAGGGCTTTCTGGCAAAATCTCTGTATATGTATTTGTAATAAATTCATCTCTCACTCATTTCAAGGTTAAGAAACTGGTGCATTGTGCATCCATACAATTGATCTGCTTGAATATTTTAAATATCGACTGAAATCAAAATGAACTTTTTTCCTTTCATTAAAAATATGTTCGCCTTTCGGACAACAGTATTCTGATATGCTCCTAAACGCTGAAAAAAATGTCTTTCTTGAAACGTAAAAAACCTGAAATTTTTACATGGAAGTCATTTGTCTCTTTTGTAGTTGCAGGTTTAAAAACAGGGTTTCAGCTGGGTCTTAAAAAATATTAAAAGTCGATAAATATATATGTAGAAAATTAAGGTGAAATTTGTTGAAACCAGTAACTTTGTATTGGCACCTAATGTATTATGGCTCCTGTATGAACTATCGCTTATTGCTCCTAAACTCTTTGTAAGTCGCTTTGGAAAAAAAGCGTCTGCTAAATGTCTAAATGTAAATGTAATGTAAATGTAAATGTAATCAAACCCATGACCTTGGCATTGCTAGCGCCATGCTCTAACCACTGAGCCACAGGAAAGCTTGCGCTATCTTACAATCAGTAATATTAACTTACAAGTCAAACTTTAAGTGGTGATGAGGTCTTAAAATGAATGGAAAGAGTCTTAAAAAAGGTCTTAAAAAGTATTAACTTCAGCTCTTTGATTTCTTTTTTCCCCCGGACAAAGTAGGACATTTGTAATAACAGCATGACAGCTCTGGTTTCTCCAACCTAAACTCTTACCTGACTGTGTGTGTCCACATTGAGCTCTGTTTGTGTAGGAAGAATAATTACCGGCAGGTGAAAGATACATACTGTACACAGTGGCCCATATAGTGCCACACCTGAGCCAAAATTCCAAAATAAAAGTTCTGAAAAAAGCTCTACTGTAATATCAATTATTTTCAAATGCAATTGGTTTGATATGGAAATGCGTGAAAGTAAAGTACAGTACAACTTGAATGTGCACGAAATGAAATGCAAAATGCATCTTTTGGTTTTTACATAGCTAAAGATCTTCAAAGCATTTAGTCAGTTGTAGGTCATGAAACAAAAAATAAGGGTTCTACCTTCTGCGTTGTTAATAAAAATTGCAATGTCTCGTAGTTTTATAACCCTCTTTGGCCTCTAAGCAGCTTTTCCATGGCATTGAAGTTCAAAAAATGGTTCCCAGTTTAATGGTCAGGTACATTTGTGCTTCAAACTAAAGTAATACAATGTTTATTTGCTTTTATAGGCAAGCCAGTCTCAATGATGGCGCTGAGAGGTTCTACATACAGGCGGCCAACCTGAGACCCAAAGTAAGTAAAGCTCGACACGCATGTGACATCCACACACACGCTGTTCGACTCTCATTGATTGGTGTGACTCAACTTCTTCCCAATAGTTCCATCAATAACAAAACTGTTGAAGCTTTATAGGCAGTTATTGTGGTTTTGCTTTTTGAATTTGTTTTCACTGTGGAAGGAGTTGTGCTATTACTTTGACAGCATGTCACAGATTGAGATTTAAGGCTGGAATACACTACAATCAAAATCTGAGAAGATTTAAAAAAAAACTAGACATCACACACTACCCGATAAGACTTTCTGGAAGTCCAAACGGAGCAAAATCTGAGCAAAAGTCTTATAGTGTATACCAGCCTGTACTTGTAAAGAATGTTCTGGTGTTATTTTGATCTACTAAATGCAAATTACGCCGTCTGCCATTGTCATATATAGTAATACATAGTTATTCCCTTCATGTTTTGTCTTTGAACTGCACTCAAATTATATTGCTTCTCGAGTTCGACGCCACTAGTTGTAAACCACAAGTTTTTCGCTAGGAAAATGGACATCGGCACCATGGTTTCAATAGTGTGCTGTGTCTGGACTTTTGCACTGGGTTACCCCAGGCCAGCAGCTGTTTCAACAGAGGTCACAAGATCCTTTCCACATCTGGTTCCGCTGATGCTGTCACCACATGCCAATATGGTGTTGTGAGGGATACTGTGTGGTCATGGGGAACAGGGTGAAGGAGGGCGGTCAGGAAACTTCTTGAGGCCACAGTGGGGTCCATTCCCCGACCTCCACTGCGCACTTCCTCTCATGTGACAGTATCTTGTCTGTATGGTTTGTGTTGATGTTTAATCATTGTTTTTGGAGGGTGAAGACACAAGAGTCTAAATCGGTTTCCTGTGTGTCCGGCATCTGGAGGACTATTTAAAATTGTGAAAATCAGGCGTCACGCCCTTCGGAAAAGAATGCAAAAGTGTAAATTATATAGACAAAAGGATTGGGATGCCCTCTTCTAATAAACAGCTTTGATTATTTTTCCTCATTTCTGTGAGCACAAATGTAAAAAAATTATATGATAGATATGCAATATAATAAACATAACTATGTCTTCAGAGGTGTATAAAGACCTTAAATAATGAAACGTTATGTTTTTATTACCTTAGAATGAGATATTTCTATCTACTTACTCCGTGGGTCCCCTTACATGGAATTCGTCAACAGACCGCTTTTCGTAAAAACGTCATCTTCTTCTACAAAGAAGCGAAAATGTGACGACATCTTACTTCTGTGTGAGCCACTGTAGTGCTTCGAAAGGGAGTTGTGGTGTGAGCCATTGGTTGCAATTCGCAACCTCACCAATAGATGCCGCTTAAATTGTTTTAATTCAAATTATTGGAATTGTCCATGTAGTGTACAAATACGGGTTGATGGGGTTGTAGATTTTGTCTGTATTTAACAGGGTTACAGTAGATAACTTATTTGTTTGGAATATTCTTTGGTTTGCTTCCAACAAGTCTCAAATAACAAGAAACAAAATGCAAATATTCAGATACTTTTATACAGAAATCGACTTTATTGTTTGGATGTAATATATAAACCATTTGACCATTGAACTACAAAATATGTATGTACTGTAATATTTTTTTTAATGTGATATAAAATGACTGTGGTCTAAACCACACGCTCCTGTTTTTCATGCATACTTTGCTCCGTAGCACTTTTCGTCCGCTGTGAATATATCGGATGGTTTTGAGTTACGTACTTCGATGGTTTGATTCAGATCCGTGCTTGCTCTAAGAAGTAAGGGTATGTGTCACCTGAGTGCAGTTAATGCAGTTTACAGTTCATTAATCCCTCAGTGTTAGTTTGAGGTTTGACTTCTCTGTGAAGGTTCAGATAGCACTACTATTTTACTTATGCACTTACATATTATATACCACCATCACTTTGCTCCGAGTTTCCATGTAGAACAACCTGGCAGCTGGCCAAAAAGGCAGTTAGTTTAAGAGTTTTTTGCTTTTTTCTCTCTTGAGTGTTGTTGAATAAATGACTCTCACTTAAGAGATTCCAAACGAAGCATAAAGCTTGGGCAAAAATGTATTTGTAGATTAAATCACACTGTCTTGCAATTAAAACGTTTTGATGTTGCTGAATGAGTGGGTTAGTATCCTGATGGACTAGCCTTTGTTCAACCCAAACCACGGCAACAAATGTGTTTTTCTATGTCTGTGTTGGGACCCCAGTGGCCCTGCGTGGTACGCTGGAATAAATTTAATTTACGTGTCTATTCGAATCCTCTCATGTGATAAGAATCAGCGTGGTCAACATATTGTTTCGATTGAATCCTGATTCAGTCAACATGAATCATATATCCCTGACGTAAGAAAAACAGATGATGGGTGTCCAGTAGAGTTACAGGCTGGAGAATAACAGCCTTTCCGCCTAAATTTATGGTTTCGTGAACTTTTAAGAAAATAATAAAGCTAAGATATGACTTCAACATAACCTCCATTTGCACGCAAACCGGATAAATATTAATTAGTTCCTCCTACACATTCTGTTTCTCTCTCTCTCTCGTAGTATCCAGCAGCTCTCATGAACCTCGGGGCCATCCTCCATCTCAACGGTAAACTTCAAGAAGCAGAGGCCAATTACCTACGAGCCTTAGAGCTGAAACCAGACGACACCATCACACAGTCCAACCTGAGGAAGCTGTGGAACATCATGGAAAAACAGGGCTTGAGGACCTTGGCTCCATGACTTTGGATGGCTTTTACTATTGAACACCTTCGCTGAAGTTTAAAGTGAGATGTTCTCACCGGTGAGGTAATACAGAGTAAGGAAGCCCTCAAAACTTCGTTTACCTCACTAGATTCTCAACGTCATGAGAGCACCCACGTCTGGTATAACGGAGAACTTCTGGAACGCTCTAGAACATCAGAGGACATCTGCTCTTCGTCCTCAACTGGAGTCTTGAACTTGAAGTGGCCCATCGATACATACTTGAAGTGTCACGACAGATTAGATTTTTATTAGCTAGTTGACACGCAATAGTCTTGAAGGGCAATATTTGTCCCAAGGCTGAATAAAATTCCCATGAGCATGTACAGTATGTTAAGTTCCTTGATCCGTGTGATTTGAATCATTAATATTTAATGAGTTCATTGTGGCTCACGGACAAAACATTTGCGTAGAATTTTATGAGCTGACGCGTGATTCGGCCGCAACTTGAATAGACCACAAAACATAAGTTGTACATTTTTTCCACCTACAGTACAAAAAAAGTTAGGTTTGCACGTTTGATATGTGAAGTCATGGTTCGTGAAGGATTTAAAGCGGAATGCAAATTTTGAACTAATGAAACCTACAGTATTTTTATATAGTACATCTATTCAGTCACAGTGCACCCACATTTAATAAACGTCTACGAGGATCATGAATTCCATCTGTTTTGAACTATCTTGCCAAAATGACATGAAATCTGAAGGGAATATTCGATGGGCTAAGTAGCCTGAAGGAATTTTTAAAGACTCGATTTATTTTTGCCTTAAAAAATTGTGATGTTCACACTTATGCATTTGGTAGACGCTGACATCCGAAGACACTTCGCATTCAATGTTTGTGTTCTTTGGGAATCAACCGTGTGACCTTGGCATTGCTAGCGCTGTGCTCTACCAGTTGAGCTACGGGAAAACTCATGTAGCAGAAACAAAAGGACTTTCTATCTACATTTTCTATTATTGCTGTACTAACATAAAAGGTGAAGGATTAAAAAAAGTTCAGATTTTACAAAACATTTTCAGAGATGGACCACGTGTTTCTTCTACTTCTTATGGCAAAGTCTCCATCACTGCATTAGTTAGGCGGATCCGGTAGAGTTCAAACAATGCTTTGACTGATAACTCCTAACCAAATATAAATCCTTTCAATTTTGCACTCATCTAACAATATACAGCCATAATTTTATAAGGGATTGTTTATGTGTAATATCGGTTTAATATTGTTTTATGTTGGAGTGTATAAATGGAGCTTAATATATAAAACAACACATGTTGTCGTTCACGTGTGAAAATGGTGATACAAATTAATTATCATTCTTACAATTACGGTTTCATTGTCTGTTCTCGTCCCTGATTTTCAGTGTTGTGTACATATTGATGGAAAAAACATCTCTTTATCTGTTGGTCTCACCGGTTTCTATGAGGTTTCTATGTTTTATGAAGTGTGTTTTATGTGATGTCAGTTTTCCATCATGTTAAAGGTCTAGCGAGTGAAGTTGTAGACAGCCGAATCAGTATTAACTTATTTCTTTTGTGTCGTCATAATGAATGAAAAACAGCTGGCACTGTTGTGTGTCAAAAGTATGCAAAAGATTTGCAAATCAAGAGTCCCTTATTAGAAAAAAAAAGTTAATTGAACAATCCAGACCTGTGTAAAGAAACATTTTTAAGGGTGTGTAAAACAGTGGGAACTTTTTGAATAAATCCGGAATTTGTAATGCATTTGTGTGTCTCTCAGAAGAATCTGCCTCCTCATTTCTCTCCTGTTGATTTTTCTTCTACAGTTGTGCCTGAAATTCAAACAATAGTCATTATTATTTCAATATTCTGATCTTTTTTAACATAAGTATATATAAGAAAGCTCAGTAAAGAATATGTAGAATTAAGAGTATAGTTCACCCAAAAATGAAAATACTGAAATCATTTACTGACTTGTTACCAAACAGATCTCATTCGCTATTTACTGCCATAGTAGGGAAAATAAATACTATGGGAGTCAAATGGGGGATGAGATCTGTTTGGTTACTGACATTCTTCCTCATATTTTCCTTTGTGTTCAGCAAAACAAAGATATGTATACAGATTTGGGGTTTGTATTTTATTCAGAATTTTCATTTTTTGGTGAACTATCCCTTTAACCCTGAAGACATCTGAAAAAGACATGTACAACTAAAACTGTATGGATTGCTCTTTTCTGTGGAACAAGAAAACCCTTACAAAATAAAACAAACCTAAGCATTTTTATGAAAGAAAACCATTATTTTGGTATATAGTAATATAGAACTTTTACGTTGCTGATATTTATTTTGTCGTCTTAAGGGCTTGTAAGTCCCGAGTCACAGTGTGCTTTCATTGTATGAAATAAAACATCAGATATTATTTGAAAACTATAAAATTATAACAAAATATAAATCATTTTCAAACTTTTTTCTTTTTTAGGTGAACTGTTCCTTTAAATTAATATTGTATTTGAAATACTGACCCGACAACACTTCCTTGCTTTTTGCATTCCTAGTAAGAGCATTAGAAGTGCACGTCGCTTGTATATTTGTTCATTCTTTAATGTCATCGTGTTTTATTTAATTCTCCATAGTGTAAATTATATTAGTAGTAAGTGTCACGTACACCGTGGAGAATACACAGCTGAGACCCCCGCAGCTGTAAGAGTGAGTGTGTCTTTCCTCAGGGATTTTAAGAGGTGGTGAGAGAGAGTTTACTTTATAAAAAGACATGTTTTATTTTTTGGAACGGTGCGGCATAAATTATGATGATTTGTAGCTTTTCTTTCATCCGTTTTTGTATTGAGACGAAAGTATGTGCCAGATAAAACTTTTCCCGATGTCACATTTTTTTCCATAATAAAGTTTCGATGTTCCTCTCTTTTCTCCAGACTATACATTGTTGAAAAAAAACATAAGAGAGGTTCATGATTCATTCCCTTTTATTTTGTTCTTGTTTGAAGTCCATTGTTTCGTAGTGCTTTGAACAATGATTATAACAGATAGCATTTTGGGGACATTTCTATTGTTTAAGTGTCTATCAACAGTTTAAAACAGAACCAAGACATCATGGTCTCTATGGGAACCGGTCTGTCTTGAGTTGTGGCTGTATTATATTTGAGATTCATTGCTATCACTGATTTATGTTTATTGCTAAAAACATTACAAATAATGTTTAAAATGTGTATTTTTGTACTGTCACTTGTTAGTCTATGATATATCAAAAATGCACTATTAAGATTTGACCTTTGCTCCCTTTACAGTCATAGAGTCATATTAAAGAAAGGCTCCGGGTCATATCTGAAATCTAAAAAGTTGGGATTTTGGGGTGGGCTGTTATGGGTCAGTAGATCATTGCAATTGTGACATATTCACAAGCATGAACTCCTCATATTTGTTTCAGAAAGTGTAAAGATTAAGTTGTTAAAATGTCACATGCCAATTAGTTTCATCATAAAATCATCTCATGTCGGTCGCTTTGATATCACTGCCAATGCAATCTAAATGTTCTCTGATTGAAAGATATTTAATATCCACATCTGTGAGATGTGTTCTGCACCTCCTCTACACACACACACATCTTGCTGACAGCCAGAAGCCTAAATCAGAATCTATGCCATGTGTTGTATGTCACACGTTCTTCTCTTTGGCGGTTCATCGTGTCTGATCACACTAGGAGGCCTTGTTGATTTAAATGTGTGAGACGTTTGTGTGCATACAGTATCTTCTACATGCTTTTCATCTCCTTAATTTAACACAGGTGTCTCATA
The DNA here is from genome assembly GCF_015846415.1 of Triplophysa dalaica. Lineage (NCBI taxonomy): Eukaryota > Metazoa > Chordata > Actinopteri > Cypriniformes > Nemacheilidae > Triplophysa > Triplophysa dalaica. The sequence goes on from NC_079555.1 coordinate 4,838,201, forward strand.
TCTCGACTAGAGATGATCAGTTCATTTTAAACTGTCTTATGCATTGAACTGTGTCTTATGCATTGAACTGTGTCTTATGCATTGAACTGTGTCTTATGCATTGAACTGTGTCTTATGCATTGCAGACAGCGTTGTTGTTTGAGAGTGTAACAAGTTCGATAGTATGGAAGAAAGGAGTCAGGGTCGGCTTGGCTGGGAAAACGAGGTAAGTCTTTATTGACACAATAGTTCCGGGTTTCACACTTCCGGTTTCAAAATAAAAGTTCAAACTCGATCTCTCCTGATCGTAAGATTCTTTCTGCCCGATCTCCTCGGACGCGACGTCTCTCGTCTCTGGCACGCTCGTTTCCCCAGCCGCTCTCTCTCCCTTCCTCCCGGTCCGTCTTGGGGTTTTAAAGCGTCTCCTCGCCAATTACTAGAACGATAAGCAGGTGTTTTCACTAAAGCGTTGATCTGCCTACTCACCGTCTTTCTCCTGACGCTCTCTCTCCCCACAGACCGCGCTGAACCACGCCCCCCTTGCCACATACCCCCACCGCCCGACTCAGGCCGGGGCCCCATCCGGCCTGCAGCTTCCCCCCCCCCCCTCCTGGAGAGGAAGTCAGCCACCGCCATCTGTGTCCCCGGCCTGTGGATCACCTTGAATTTGAAGGGTTGTAATGCGAGATACCAACGAGTGATCCGGGCGTTGGTATCCTTCATGCGGTGGAGCCATTGGAGAGGCGCGTGGTCCGAACAGAGCGTAAACTCCCGTCCCAGGAGGTAATAGCGCAGGGTGAGGACCGCCCACCTGATCGCCAGGCATTCCTTCTCAATGGTGCTGTACTTCGTCTCCCTCTGTGAGAGCTTGCGACTGATGTACAGCACCGGACGGTCCTCTCCTCCCACCTCCTGGGACAGAACCGCCCCCACGCCCCTGTCCGATGCATCGGTCTGAAGGAGAAAGGGAATAGAAAAGTCAGGAGAGTGCAATAACGGCCCGCCGCACAGAGCAGCCTTCACCTTGGTAAACCCCTGCTGGCACTGCTCCGTCCATTGGACGGTATCTGGTGCTCCCTTTTTAGTGAGGTCAGTCAGCGGGCTGGTGAGGTCCGAATAATTGGGTACAAACCGCCTGTAATATCCCGCCAGCCCCAGGAACTGCCGCACCTCCTTTTTGGTCTTGGGTCTCGGGGCGGTCGCAATCGCGGCTGTTTTATTAATTTGGGGACGCACCTCCCCGTGGCCCAAGTGGAAACCCAGATACCTTACCTCTACCCGCCCAACTGCACACTTCTTCGGGTTAGCCGTTAGCCCCGCACCTCTCAACGAAGCCAGGACCGCTCTCAGGTGTTGCATATGCCGCTCCCAGTCATTGCTATATATGATGATATCATCTAGATACGCGGCGGCATATGCAGAGTGTGGCCGGAGTATGCGGTCCATGAGGCGCTGAAAGGTCGCCGGGGCCCCGAATAACCCGAACGGAAGTGTAGCAAATTGGTGTAAACCGAACGGCGTGGTAAAAGCCGTCTTTTCTTTGGATAGTGGAGATAGAGGGATCTGCCAATATCCTTTCGTCAAATCCAATCTCGAATAAAACCGAGCCGTGCCTAGTCGGTCTAGCAATTCGTCAATTCGTGGCATTGGATATGCATCGAACTTCGATACAGCATTCACCTTCCGATAGTCCACACAGAATCGGACAGAGCCGTCGGTTTTAGGTACTAAGACTATCGGGCTCGCCCAATCACTACTGGACTCTTCTATTACGCCCATGTCCAGCATCGCCTCTAATTCTTTCTGAACCACCATTTTTTTGTGTTCAGGTAATCTATATGGTCGGCTGCGCACTATCGCACCCGGTTTGGTCTCAATGTGGTGCTCTATGAGGTTCGTGCGGCCGGGTAGGGGCGAAAACACATCTGCAAATTCTGCCTGTAATCTTACCACATCCGTGACCTGTGAGGACGAGAGATGATCTCCCCCTGGAGCCAGCGCGAGGGATTGCACTTTGGTGTTCACTTCTGGTCCGAGATCATCTTCTCTGCTCACTGTCGTCGCCAGCATCACGGTGTTCGCCTCGCTCCACTTTTTGAGGAGATTGAGGTGATAAATCTGATGCGCTCCGCTCCTATCCGACCGAACTACCTCATAATTGAGATCCCCTACTCGTCGTGTGACCTCGAACGGCCCTTGCCACTTGGCGAGTAACTTAGAACTGGACGTTGGGAGTAATACAAGCACCTTCTCTCCCGGTGTAAATTTACGTAGTCTAGCACCCCTGTTATACTGCCGACTCTGTCTGTCCTGGGCCTGTAACAAATTCTCCATGGAGAGCCGCCCCAGTGTATGGAGTTTTGTTCGCAGGTCCAAGACATATTGGATTTGGTTTTTGCTCGCGGAAGGCCCGTCCTCCCAAGCCTCTCTTAGGACGTCTAAAACCCCGCGAGGCTGACGACCATAGAGGAGCTCGAAGGGGGAAAACCCCGTGGAGGCTTGGGGGACCTCGCGGACCGCAAATAACAGGGGTTCCAGCCACCTATCCCAATTTTTGGCGTCTTCGTGAACGAACTTCCGGATCATGGTTTTCAATGTACGATTGAAGCGTTCGACCAGCCCGTCAGTTTGTGGGTGGTAGACGCTGGTCCGAATCGTTTTAATCCCCAATAATCCGTAGAGTTCGCGGAGGGTCCGTGACATAAACGCCGTGCCTTGATCGGTGAGAACCTCTTTCGGGATTCCCACCCGGGAGATGACTCGAAACAGTGCGTCCGCAACACTGGTTGCTGAGATATTGCGTAACGCCACTGCCTCAGGGTAACGTGTTGCGTAATCCACAATGACTAACGCAAATCGATGCCCTCGTGCGGATCGCTCTAACGGCCCGATCAGGTCCATACCAATTCGTTCGAAGGGGACCTGCATAAGCGGAAGCGGGCATAATGGTGCCCGTGGAGTGGCCGGTGGGTTTACCAACTGACATTCAGGACAAGACGCGCACCACCTGCGCACGTTCTCATGAATGCCCGGCCAAAAGAATCGGGTCGTTAGTCGATTTAAAGTGGCAGTCTGTCCTAGGTGCCCTGCCATTGGATTACAGTGAGCCGCCTGGAAAAGCATTTCCCGACGGCTCTTTGGTATGACCAATTGGGTTGTATCCTGTTTTGACTGAGTGTCTTGGGTCACTCGATACAACCGGTCTTTCAAAATAGCAAAATATGGGTAGGACAGCGGTTGTGCAGGGTGGAGAAGTTGTCCGTCGATGGTACGGACCTGATCAAATGCATTTTTGAGTGAGTCATCCTGAGACTGCTCCAGAGGAAAATCATCACCCTGGGAGAGATTTATTTTCTCCACAGCGCTAATTCCCTCTGAGCCAGTCGTCAGTGGTCCCGGCTCAACTTCTCCCACCTGCGCGACCGCCCCTCCCCATCGCTCTTGATTATGCCCAGAAACACCCGCGCATATTTGTCCCAATAATACTGAAAATAGTGGCCAATTCGTTCCCAGAATCAGCGGATGTCGGAGGTGCTCGTTAACAGCCACCTCCACTCTATGCTTTTGCCCCTTAAATTTAATGGTCAGCGGCACCAAAGGGTAATTCTCCACATCCCCGTGTACACACCTTACCTTAACCATGCGGCCCGTATCCCTTGCCACGAATTGAGTCAGGCTTTGGTGAATTGAGGTTAGGTTACATCCTGAATCCACCAAAGCCTGATAGGTACCCCCTCTTATACTCACCGGTATTTGGTACAGCCCGTCTTGACCGAGGGCAGCCTGTGGGTTGTCGGGGACCCGGATCATCATACCGACCTCCATCATGGGACAACGGTCGATAAAATGTCCGGGATCCCCACAACGCCAACAGGCCGGCCCAGAAGTTCCCGCCGCCCTAGCGGCAGGAGGCAGACCCCCGAATTGGCGAGGAGAGGCTTGGGAGGTTGACGGGTGAGAGGAGAAATTGGAGCCTTGATTCAGCCAGCTCCCTGCTCCATCCGACGACCTGGCGGCTCCTGTGGGTCCCGGCTCCGAAAACCTCCGGGTCCGTGGGGCTGGCCGTGGAGGAAAAGTTCCCCGGGTCCGGGGGAAGGGCACCGGTCTGGAAGGAAGGGGTGGCGAGGTCACGGGGAGAGAGAGATGAAGACATCAGGGGTCCGCCGACCCGAGGGCACGCCACCAACTGGTCCTCCGCCAACTGGATGGCCTGCGCCAGCGTCGACGGTCGGTGGCACTGGACCCACTGGGCGGTCTTCCTGGGTAGCCGTCCCACAAACTGCTCCAGTGTCACCTTCTCGACGAGGTCGTCGGTGGTGTTGGCGCCGGCCATCAGCCATCTGTGGCATGCGTCCCGGAGCTGGTGTGCGAAGGCGAAGGGTTGACCGCGATCCCCGAGTTCCAGCGACCGAAAACGCTGCCGATGCTGCTCCGGACTAAGTCCCACTCGCTCCAGGATGGCCCTCTTGAGGTCCGCGTATTGTAACAAGTTAGCTACTGGCAGCTGCTGGGCGGCCAACTGGGCTTCGCCTGACAATAGGGGGATCAGGCGGGCCGCCCAGGCATCTGGCTGCCACCCGGATAACTCCGCGGACCTCTCGAAGAGCTCCAGGAAGGCTTCCGGCTCGTCGTGGGGCCCCATTTTGTGCAGCGGGATGGTGGGGGATGCGGTCGATGTTTCGCTCGGTCCCCTCTCCTGGCTCGCCCAGCTCCGGAACGCCTCGCGGTCCTCCTGTTGGGTCTGGACGAGGGCCTGGAACCTCCTCTCCTGATCTTCCCTCAGACCCAACAGGGCCTGGTGGTGTTGCTGATGGAGACCAGCGAGGGAGGCGATAACCTCCGCAAATGGCGATCCCGGCGGAGTCTGCATGGCTGGCGGCGGCTCACTCCTTTCTTCCCGGGTTTCGGCACCACTGTAACAAGTTCGATAGTATGGAAGAAAGGAGTCAGGGTCGGCTTGGCTGGGAAAACGAGGTAAGTCTTTATTGACACAATAGTTCCGGGTTTCACACTTCCGGTTTCAAAATAAAAGTTCAAACTCGATCTCTCCTGATCGTAAGATTCTTTCTGCCCGATCTCCTCGGACGCGACGTCTCTCGTCTCTGGCACGCTCGTTTCCCCAGCCGCTCTCTCTCCCTTCCTCCCGGTCCGTCTTGGGGTTTTAAAGCGTCTCCTCGCCAATTACTAGAACGATAAGCAGGTGTTTTCACTAAAGCGTTGATCTGCCTACTCACCGTCTTTCTCCTGACGCTCTCTCTCCCCACAGACCGCGCTGAACCACGCCCCCCTTGCCACAGAGAGCATGGCTATCCATTTGTAAACCGTATATATAAAGTTCTAATACGTTACAGTGTCTGAGAAATACAGGATGAATCTACTGTTATTATTAGGTTAGGAGCATCAAAGTAGACATAAATGACATAAAACTGTTTATAGTTGATCATTATATGTTTGATACAACATAATTGAATAAATATCAAGGTTTTCTTTTTACATGTCAAATGATTTTATTGAAAAATTGAAAATGACAAAAACGACTTAAGCTGGGTTTTCACAAGCAGGGTCATGTATTGTTCATTCAGGAATAGTTCAACCAAAAATAATCATCATTTATTCACCCTCGTGTCATTCAAAATCTGTATATGACTTTTTCTTTTGTGGAACAAAAAGAAGATATTTTAAGAAATGTCACAGAGTTTTAAGTGTTCATACAGTGGAAGTCAATGTGGGTCAATGCTGTCTGGTTACCAACGTTCTTCAAAATATCATTTTTTGTGTTCTGAAGTCATACATGTTTGGAATGACATGAGGGTGAATAAATGTTGAACTATCCCTGTAATACCTGCCGTGTGTAGGCCTACTCACCAAGGTACAAGTTATTTATCCTAAATAGGGTTAAAAATCCACAAATCCTTAGACATCAGAGTTCTTCTACTCTATACAAAATATAATTTGCTATTCCGAATACAACAGATGAATTTGTCTCGTCTCTGCAGCTGTTTCTTGTGCATCTGTGTCTGCTTGACTCATTATCATTACTATAATGAGCTTTTATCCTGTTGCAATTAATGTACTAATAATATTCATTAGCGAGAAGCCAATGAGATGTTCATGAAATGAATATAAATGTTTTCTCTCTTTACTGTTAAGAAGCCCACATGCATAACTTTATAACAAACAGAACTGACTTACAAATGACTCAAAAAATGTCCGACCACAAGCATTCACCTGTGCTTTGACAGTTCATGAGAATTCTCATCTGGCTCCTAACCTTTACCTGAAGTTTATCGGGCAGGTTCTGTGATCTGGAAATATTGTGATAAATCTCTCTGAAAATCTCCCACGACAGAGCCATCCATCACACGCGATATGATTTCCTGCCTTCTATCAGTAAGTGTGTATTTTTATCTTTTTGATTAGGCATTAAGTCGCAGTTCCACCATGACCAGCGCTGGAGGAAATCAAAACATCTGCGTCTCGTTTTCATGGCCTACTTCATCATTACAATATTGCCTGTTGCATCGAACAGGCTTCTTGGTAAAGGAGAGGAGCTTACCGTTGCCTTATGAGCGTCTTTTTCTTATTACGTTGTTGAACAGCAAATCTGCCAGCTGTTATCAGGCAAATATTGTTAGGAATGAGCAGACGACCTATTGGGTTTTTGATCTGGCTTCTTGGCTGCGTAAAGCAGCCTCGGGCAGACACGGCGTCTTTGAGGGCAACTCCACTGGTGACACGTAGACGTAATAGCCAATGTTGGTGCATGACAGATGAGGTATTAAAAGGGGGATTGTGCGCAAAAAGCTAAACTCAACAATGGGGCATCGGTACTCAAAGGCCTTTTCATAATTTCCTGGAGTGTAGAGGAAATTAGATTTTTGATGTATAGTGAAGACGGGTAGCTTATGTGGTAGCTCAGAAAATTGGAAGTGTCAGTGTGTGACAGATAATCTATCTCTGAATATGGGGAAAATATTGAGATGTTTATTTGTATGTGCATTCAATTTTAAAGGCTGATCCAGTTTCATACAAACATTTTAACCCTTGCTTTTGTTATATAAGAGGAAATCGTATTCAAGCAAGTGTCAGAACTGAAAACGCCCTTGTTACTGAAATTACAACTGTTATGATATCTGGCCCAGCGAACGAATACTTCTCTGCCCACTGGCACTTCACAATATTTTGTGTATATAACTTGTGTTACTTCAGTACAGTCATGCACAAATCAAAGAGAGCGAGCGAGCAATAAACATGCCATTAAAGATCGCAAAATATTGTGCAGTGCCTTGTTTTGAATAACACAGTCGCTGCATAACCTTCCTTCGGATTTCGACATTAATAATAAACTTCAACCACGCAATACTAAAGACATTCCAGCTCACGTGTAAAACATTGATCGTTTGTTCGATATATTTCACTGCGGATTCCTTTGTGTACAAGACCCAGATCGACGCTGGGTTTGCAGAGAGAATAAAAGTAAAAAGCAGTGCTGTGCCTTCAATATTGGATCCGATAGGAATGGCGCAGCAATCTTGAGTGAGTAAAAAAATTTTGTACTGTTCGTCACTATTGCTTTGTTAGAGATCGCTTGATATTCCCTGATAATGTGTAACCTAACGTTACGTGTCCAACCCAATTCAAAGAAGGCTCCAACTAAGTTAACTACGAAAACTCCTATCCAATAATAACAGTGGGAGTTTACTTCCAAGTCTATTAAAAGGCCATTAAAACCGAGCGTTTGTCGAGCTGGCCTCAAAAGCCAGGTTGAAAATACATTCACATACATCTACATTTATGCATTTGGCAGACACTTTTATCCAAAGCGACTTACATTGAATTATCCTATACATTTGTTTCTAAGTATATGCAATTCCCTGAGATAGAACCCACGATCTTGGCGTTGTTAGCACCACGGTCACCACTGGCTACAGAAAAGCTAAAATATCCCATTACTTATTGATTTGTATGGTTTTTAATGTAAAACCACGCGAACTAAAATAAAAGTATTTTAGTACAAATTTTTATTTTCAAACATTTTTTCTCTTTATCATTTTTAATTGCCTTACTTGGAAGTCAAATGAGGGGGTATCCTATTAAATTATTTGATTTGACTTACCTTCTTGCAGTACAGAATGTTAAAGCTTCAAAAGTACATCCATCCATCATTAAAATATTATGAACAGCTCTAGTGGAAGAGAAAACCATTCGTATTTTGAGCTTTTTGTGAAATTGAAATGTCAGGAAAATTATCAGAGCAGTACATTTCAATATTGTGGCAAATCACATTGTTTTCTTGTGTGTGTCATGATAAAATGGCCAAATTACATCTAGGAATAATTTGAAGATTTGAAAATACTGTGACAATTTTTTATTTATTGAAGTTAATTCACAATATTAAGGGTTTCTCACAAACATATTGTTTTACTCCAGTAGACACCTCACTGAAGTTGTTTGAATTTTTTCATGTGGAATGTTTGTGCTTTTAAGAGCTTTAATCTTTTGGATGTAGGATGCGTTTTGATATAACGTTTTAAATTTGACGAAAGGATTCGTATAAATGAGGTTATTTTCAATTTTTGGTTATCTTAAAATTTAAGGAAATTTCCCTTTACCGTTGAATTTATGATGCAAGCGAAAACACAATAATGCTCAGCCGATTAGACTGTGTGATAATGCAAGCTGTTTTCTCCTGGTGCCAATACTAATCATGAACTTTATCCACGAGAGCGCTTTCATTAATTCTACTTCATCTCCGCCACACAAAACAGGCTTTGGGAACGTTGGCTCAGTTTTGCTGCCAATAGAATATCCACCCAGATGTCGTAACGCTGAAATTGGACATATTTGGATTTGTTTAACCTTTCAAAATGCACAAATTTCAAACATTCCCTTAAACTTAGACTAAAGCAAACACTCTTATCAGATGTAAGAAGATGAGGTGACGGGAATTTCTTGTCTAGGACCACACAGTTGAGTTCGTATTGCATGTCTCTCAGCTGTCTGTAAATTTGCACCCTAAGTAGAAAACAAAAGTATAATCAGCAGGGGTAGAGTGGCTGTATGTCACATCTGATTTCCACACACTGGCAGTCTGCCTGCATGCTCTTGACCGGTGTAATCATGACGGGTGTGAAATGAGAAGTGAGCGAGACCACTTTCATGCCCTCTCCATCACATTTTTTGGCACAGCTGTCTCACTGGTGTTGTAAACAAAGTGTAATCACCTCACATGCTTGCGGGAGAAAATCTAAAGGGAACAACTCCCCTACCCCTGTTATTCTCTGTCTTGTCTCTGTCACAGCTGGAATATTGTGCATCTGTTCGGTTCTCGGTCTGGCTGTGATTGGATTCGGGTTTAATTAGTCACATGCTCTCAAACGCATGCGGTGGCACAGCAGAAGACAGGTGGAGATCAATTTCTAGAAAGACTGGACAGTGTCTAGGGAGACGCTGAGATGGGTTTGTCCCTGGACAGATATACTTATTAACCTTTCAATCCAAATGCGGGCCTCAATTTAATGAGGTTTTCAAGTGATATTGACAATAAATGGGATGAAAATAGAAGGCAGGGGGGCTGCGTTTCTCCAACAGATGTGGCTTTCAGTCCAAGAGCTTTGTTATGTTAGGTATTTTGAGTCTGAAGCAGGATAATACATTCAGAATTGTCGAGGTCTCACATTTTAAGTATTTAAGCTGCAATTCATAATTATATTTTTGCCTCTCTATCGCCATCTCTGTTTGAAACAAAACATTGTGGGGTAATTGCTTACCTGTTAACTATTTTTGTTTATTTTTAACCAATTAATGGATTTCCCCTTACATTTAAAAATTGCAATAACACTTATATTATCTGGTATGTTTGTAAGTGCAGTATTTTAAAATACTATACATTGTGAATACTATGGTGACTGTTGAATTAAAATGATTTGGTTAGTTTAGACTCCAGGGTTTTTTTCATCCTTACAGTAGGTGTTATGCTAATATATAGTACATTCTTTTCCACAAACCCAACGTTTAAACATTTTGATATTTATTTTTACATACCATACATACAGTATGTTTTCCTATTGTTGATAAAATATTTATTTATAGTAAAAAATATTGTGTTACAGTGCAAAATGTGCTGTAATTGATTTATTACTAAATTTCTTTACAGTTCAGTATATGTTGTAAAATTTTGCACTAATGTTTTTCATTGAGTAAAGGTGATTTGTGATTCTATTAAAGCAAGGAAAGCTTATTAATATGCTAAATATCCAACATTTGTCTTATTTATTTTTGACTTAGATAAACTGTCACATTTAAAATATATTTTGTTCGTTTCACTTGTTTGTTCATTTCCGTCAAAGATTTCTAAATGGTTTTCATATTAGTTAATGCCGTGTAAATGATAATGTTTTTAATTCTAGTTTAATGCTCTGGCAACAAAGTCGAAAGGCTTGTATGAAATCACTCTGTCTGCTGCACTTGTTGTGAGAAAAATAAATGTGATAAATTTGAAAAATGTATGTGTTAATAGTTAAATTTGCTAATTTTCTTATGATGTAATGTTTAGCATACAGAAACACTATAAGCGGCCCTTGTTTAAAGATGGATTAATGCAGTTGTTTAGCAGAATGGTATAATTTCACATGTTTAAGCTTTTATTGATGAAATCAGTACATTCATCATTTGGCCATTAGCTTCATTTTGTATGTCACCGTGTGAATTTGCCGTTTTTGGCTTAGAAATGTTGTTGATTTTCATGCTCCATTTAAGGAACGCTGCTCAAAAGAATACCGCTCCAATTCTTCTCTTTCCTAACCATCTGTAAAAATTGAATCCTTTGCCAGAGTGCATATGGATGGGATTCTTTGACCACAAGGAATCAGCTCATTGTAAATATAAAATTAATCTTCCGCCACCTTATGACTCCATTCTATCCCTGTCTTTCTTTGCTTGCTTTTCTCCCTGCTGAAAAGTGTTTGAAGCAAAGGCAGGATACCTGACAAGGTCCTTCAGGCCGGATTTAGCTTCCTGCTGTATACCTGATTGACAGGTAGGCCTCTGTGACCAGAACAGTGTATGTGTTGAGAGTACAGTATGTAACTGATTTTCCCTCCCCTAATGCTATGAATATCTCTAAACAGACTGCTGACTGTACCAGAAGGTGCGGCTGGTACCTTGTTGGACCCACGGAGTGGAAGCCCTGTGGCTCATTATTTATCCGCTGAGCTCCAGTTGCTGCTGATTGGAGACCTTAGGGAGCCATTACAGCAGACGACCCGTCCCAGCCAGCCACCCGACTCATCCATCATGCAGAACTGGAGCACTGGCAGGTCCTCCGAACCCTCGGCACCGAAATCCAGCGTGTCGAGAAAGAGTACAAAATGTTGCTAATAGGTTTGGACGCTCGTATGGGGGAAAAACTCAAGTGGTAGAAATGGGACACCGGCGTGTGGGTGCGTAAGCACGACTCAACCTATAACGGAGGGGATTGTCTTACCCACTTTTGACACTGCTGGCTTTGCTCAGCAGACTCCAGGTCCTGTGCAGTAGCTGACCCATGTAGTTTCCATGCTGGCAGGCTAGATCTGTAATTTAATACTCTGTTCAGGTTAGGGACCCTATTTACAAGTTGGTTTCAGAGAGACTGGGGCCAGTGTGTTTCTGATGTGTGTGATAGTTATGAATCCGGATAAATAGAGCTCAGACCTGGGGTTTGGAACGTTACCAGGCCGTTGGGGAAGGTTTGTGGTTTAGGGCGGTGGTTCTCGACTTGTTTCGTTGTAGGATCCAAAGTTTTATATGGGACATCAATTGGCAACCCAAAACTGTATCAAAATTGTATAAGAATACTTTTTTACTCTTAACTAACCAACAAATGCATTGTAATCCAATTCAGTCAGCTGACACAAACTTTTCAAAAACACATGTGTTTACAGTGATTCTGTTAACATAACCCAAATTCCAGCCACCAATTCTTAAACCTTAAAAAAGGAACCTTTGCTGATAGTAGTTGGTTTCTTGGCACACATTTACACGTCAAATATCATCACGGCACGGATTCACACAATGCTTAGCTTAAGCCAGGACTATGCCACAGTTCCATTAGGATATTCAAGTTGCTTTTACGTGTATAAAAATGCATTAGAGAAACATTACTACTGTGCATCTTGAGGCAAAACAGTGACACTGACATATTTTAAAGCGATAGTTCAACCCGAAATAAAAATTTGGCCATCATTTACATATACCTGATGACATTTCAAACCTGTTTGACTTTCTTTCCGCAGAACACAAAAGAAGATATTTTGAAGAATGTTGTTAATTGACACCCATTTACTTGCATTGGTTGTATCCATACAATAAATGGCCTGAAGTGAATGGGTGCTGGTGCCGTTTGGTTACCAACTTTCTTGATTAGGATAAAATATGATGGGGCATGTTGTTACACAATGTGAGGTAAGCACTAAAGGGATCCAGCCATTTTGGACCTTTACAAACCTCACATATGTATATATGAGATTTGTTTTACTTATTAAGATTATAACCTTTGCATACGTTTTGGTCTTTATGTCAGTCAATGCTGTGTCTTTAAAAACACATTTTAAAACTTAGGAAATGATGTCTAATCAATCATTTTTCTAAGTGCTCTGCAACAAGGGTTTACCAGTGTAGGTCCATCCGGGCGGTTAAATGTAGCGGTCAAATATTGTGTTATTCTGTTAAGATTTTCAGTCCAAAATAAGCAAAGCCAAGTCATTTAAGTGGGTTCAGCTTTCCAGTTATGTGTGGTGTTGTGCTCTTTGATCCAAGAAAATAACTTCTGTGATGATGTGCAGAGCAGAGTCTTTATGAAAAGTGATTATGAAGGGACTTCAAATTTGAAGTTTATTTTATTAGAATTAATTAGAAATACATTGCTAATAAAGTCTGACTATTATATTGAAACTTAATTTAGAAGATTCCATGAAACATTTTCTCATCCAGCCAACTAAAAATCTCGAAAGTTGTACGCGGAAAATTAGGCTGACCATTGACATAAGGAAGTGTGAAAAAAGTTTGTAATTGTGAAAATGCCTTTTCCTGTCATCATTTTAGCTTTTTTGTGCTCCAGGTCCAGAACACTTTAACTTGAGTTTGTTCACAACACAGCAAATAGTAAGATTCATACAGGAATAATTTATTTATTTTCAAATTATTAGTTGTAATATATGTGATAAAACAAACCATAGGCCTACCATCAAAATTAAATATTGCAGAAACCTACATTATAATCAGCTTTATTTAAAGAAAAGATCAAATAAATGTTGGTACAAGTTCAAATGGTATATCTATACATTTTATTTTGACTTACTGATAGATAGGATAGGTTTAAGTATGTTTGGCGTATATTTGTTGTTTTCATCTATTGATAGAGATATACTCTATAAAAGTGTTCTGAAGTTTTTGGCTTTTTTTAATATTTTTTCTCCTTATTTGGATTTCTCCTTTATGTCTTTGCAGAGATCTGTTTGCTCTCAAATTCGTGCCTTTAAGTTCCTGCAGTCTTTTTTCCATGTCTGTGGACAAGCTGCAGAAACTTTAGAAGAGCTTTCCAGATGTGCTCACCTATCTGAGGGAAGCGGCTCATCAGCATCTTCGATATATCGAGCGTAAGGAGCCTTTTTCAAAGCAGCTAGACGGGATATAGTGAAATAAAAAAGAGGGGAGCTGTTTTCTAAAAAAACGAGAGCCTGTCTTGACTGAGTGATTTTCACATTAAGCAATGTTGAAGACAAAGCTCAGAAACTTGTGTTGGCTTTAGCTTATGTTGGTGTATTATGTATGCTTTGACTCCATGCTTAAGTGTTGTGTTTGTGTTCTTCACAGAAGGTGCTGTGGAGGATGGAGAAGAAGCCCAAGCCACCTCGAGTGTTTAACAATTTATATATAACGTTTCTTTATTTGTAATTTATAGTTTATTTAAATCTTATGTTTCTTTATTTGTTGTATGTTATTAAAGTTACAGATATTAAAGTATGTAATGTTTTCTGTTATCTGTCTGTCATCATATAATTAGTGTAATAAATATACTGCAGTTAAGATCTAAACATTTTCTGAAAGGAATAAGGTTGAAGGCTTCATCTGTGTTTTTGGTAGAACACTGCATACTGTGTAAAGGGAGTATTATACTTGATTGCCAGCATTTTATGTTTTATTAAACACTACACTAGTCTTTAATTTGTTTATATAAATTAGCATTTTAATGAAAATGGTGCCTCTGGGATTTGAGGAATAATTAAAGTACACACGGATCTGTAATGAGGTGAGTTTTTCTTAGTTAAAAGGCTTGGCACACCTGTCTTTAAATATTCCCAAAAGCTAAAAAAAATAGTTTTGTTTCACTTGGCCTCAGATGGCTGCACGGAGCTGGGCTGCATTTCTGTTCTGCAATGGGTCTTTGCACACCTGGGGGATGATAAAACGGCCACATTCAAGATTCTGGCTAGACATATCTGTGTGGTGATTTGGGTCTTCTTTTCATGGGGAAATATTTCATTAAAGCTGCTGTTTTTTCAGCAAGGTAAATCATTCAAAAAGGTATCGACCTGAGTGAAGGACTTTTACAAAGTAGGTTTACTTAAAGATTACTAAAGTAGATTGGCTACTTTACATTATCAGTTCGGCATGCAAAGTATCTTCCTCAACACTGGATCAGTGTTACAGAAGGGCTGAGGAAAGACGAAGCACTTTCTTTACGATAGGAAGACTACAGGCTGTATATGCATTAAAACCAGAAGCATTTGACCACTGTGCACTATGAGCTCATTTCTAGCATGTGCTCACATCCTGTTTTAGCACACCTCCGTTCCTTCTAAGCTCACTGGACAGGTCAGGGGTCATGGAGAACAACACTAAATGATTTCTTTGGCGTATTTCAAAGGATGGCAGGAGTTTTGCTTCATAAGCTTTGACATTGTACTGTGACAGGGCTGACGACCGGAAATATGTTTGTGTATTATAGTTTGATTACTGTTAAAGTATTTTAAGGAAACTTGGGCTTTTGGATGCATGTAATATTAAATCCACATGAAAGTTTTTTCTTTCATAGCAATGAACAAATCAGTGCTTTGCTAAATGGTTTTGGTATCTAGCATTTGAACATGCATAATTTTCAGCTCATCTAAACTTGTAGGCAAAATGACTGTGAGTTGTAAAAAGCCTTTCAAGTGCAGTTTATCACCTGTTATGAGTTATGGTTCCAGTGAGACTTGTTCTTGTTGCATAATCTAAATCAGTTGTGTTATTGGCCAACTGGACATGGATAACCTTTTTTGCAAATCATTTGTAAAGTACTTGTACTTGCATCAAATAAAAATAATCCTCTATTTTACAAGAACTGGATACTTATTTGTGTAATTTCTATGAGATCAGTGCCTATATAAAGTTGTCAATAAAACAAAGCTTTATCTTTATCACCTTATCTTTAACAAAACATCCACAAATCAATAAATAAATATCCCTGCCTATTTAACCTAAAGTTAAAGATCTTAGTGATTCAAAACTGGTACTTAAAAGATACTTTAGAGTCTAGCTGGCATCAAAAGTCCTGTACATGGCTGGTGTTTGCTAAAGTTTAAGCTGATGATTGACAGTTGGAACGTCATTTAACCGTCTGTTCATTTCTTCAGTTATTGTGATGAAAAGCCACTGTGTGTCAGGTCTCATTCAGCACTGGTTTCACATTAGACCACCTTCTGCCACTGGTGGCTTATTGTTTTTAATTCTTTAGGAGTGGTTTCTTCTGGCTAAGCTTGCGAACACTGGCCTGTCAATCATGTTTTTCGTCTAGCAAAGATCATTGCTCAACCAGAAACCAGACAAATAGAGAGCAATACAATCTTATATGGATAGTTGAAATGAAAGAAGGAAAGAGAGAAGAAGGAGAGAAAGAAAGAAACAAAGAAAGAAAGAGAAAGAGAGAGAGAGAAAGAAAGAGAGAGAGAAAGTAAGAGAGAAAGAAAGAGAAAGAAAGAAAGAAGAGAGAGAGAGAGAGAGAGAGAGAGAGAGAGAGAGAGAGAGAGAGAGAGAGAGAGAGAGAGAGAGAAAGAAAGAGAGAGAGAGAGAGAGAGAGAGAGAGAGAGAGAGAGAGAGAGAAAGAAAGAAAGAAAGAGAGAGAGAGAAAGAAAGAAAGAAAGAAAGAAAGAGAAAAAGAAAGAAAGAGAGGGAAAGAAAGAAAGAAAAAGAAAGAAAGAAAGAAAGAGAAAGAGAAAGAGAAAAAGAAAGAAAGAAAGAGAGAGAGAGAGAGAGAGAGAGAGAAAGAAAGGAAGAGAGAGAGAGAGAGAGAGAGAGAGAGAGAGAGAGAGAGAGAGAGAGAGAGAGAAGCATTAAAGATGGAGTCTACTCTGGCCAGCCACTTATACTTCATAGACCTTTAGAATGTCCTGATAGTCCACACAGATGTTTGAACACAGCAACGAAAACCTGCTGTGGACAGCATCATTTCTCAAAGCCTGTAATCAACAGCTGGACTCAGTTCTTACAGATGTTAACAACATCACTACCATCTGTCGTACGAAGGGCACAAAGGACCTGCCACGACACGGTCCCAACAACACATCATCACCACTTAGACTATAACAGTTTTGAGGGTTACATTCAGCCACAAACCTTGCTGCGCTTACATGAGACCTAATGTCCATTATCATCCAGATCTCTCTACAGCATGTGCCATCAAATTGTGTTTATAAGATTTATCTAAATGATTAATGAGCTTCTCAGCACTTTCAGACGCTGAGGTTCTGTGGCAAACAGCATGCAGTTCATTCAACATGTTGGTGAAATGATACAGTCAAATTTTGCTGGAGCATTTTGCAGTTTTTCTCAGTCGCTTTGGTGCGTTTCTCACATCATTCTTAAAATTTGCTAAATGGTAAGTGCATTTTTAAAACAATTCATACAAACAGCACTACATCATTGAATACCTGCAAAAGCCTGTCAATTGTTCGAAATTCTTAGTTCATCTCTCAAAAGTACATTTTTATGTCAATGGACATGTCCTTGTGTCATTGATTCCACACAAGACAGTCAAAATGTTTAGCTATGTTGTCAATACAACTAAAGACCATTATAATAGTTCCTAATGTAAACTATGGCTACAGTTTTGATGACAATTTGATGAACGCAAAAGAAGATATTTTTTGTACAGACACAAAATGAATGGGTAACGCCGTTGTTCGGTTACAGTAAAATATCTTCTTTTGAGTTTTGCAAAGGAAATAAAGTTATACAGGTTTGAAATGACAAGTGAGTAAATGATGACAGAATTTAAATTTTTGGGCAAACTATCCCTCTACAATACATATAATGTACTGGTAAGCAGCTCCTTAGCAAAGGTAAGTCTGTCATGTAGGGCAACTTCCAGGTCTCTTCAAGCATCGAAGGATGTGGCGTATCATACAATGTCCTTGAAAGCTGAAAAGTAGAAGGCTTGATACTGAAAAGTTTCAAGAAGGGGCCTTTCTACAGAAGAACATCATATGGATTCAGTATATACTATGCTATGGCCGCAGTATAAAACCTTTTATATGCATTCAACGGTGTGTGCGCAACGTCAACGCTAACCGAGTGAGACTTGATCTCGTCTGGTACATCCAGTGGCTTTATGGTCATGGTAGCCATATGAGATCAATGGAGCAACCAGTATATGAGGTTTGAGGTGGACCATAAATGGGGCCGAAGCTTCCTTTTCCTCATTGCTTTCTTAATTTAGACAGCTGGATTAAATTATCCCATCGAGAGGCAGAACTTTCTCAGCTGGACTTGATTTTGATTGCAAGCTCACCACGTGAAGATGGCCACACGACTTGAGAGGAATAACCACGAGCAGGTAAGACCTCTGGCTTCCTGTGCATTGTTTGATCTACGTGATGCACGATGTAAAGGTCAGTTGTTGTTCTGTAGAGCTCAAAATTAAAGTGAAATCTGTCAGTTGAGCACATAACTTGGCAATAATTGGACAATTGCATTTGAACTTTGTGTATAGTAGATGTAAAGTGTAGTATGGTGAAGCTAATTGATTTTTCATTTTCTTCTGTCATATCTGTAGTCTATCGAAAGTTCTATTTTATTAATAACCATTCAAACACAGTATCCCCATCATCTTACGCTCTCAATCGTCCCAAAGACGTCTGAATTTATTTTAGTTGGCGTGGTGGACGCACATCTGCTTAAAGTGTAATGGCCACCAAAGAGCAATTCTAAAGTCAAAAAGGCTCGCGAACAGTTTCCCATCAGTCCGTGCCGCTCAGACATCAAACAGCATCATTAAGGCTTCTGTGAACGTGAAGATTCATGTGCCGTTTAAAACCTGGTGAGTAATAAGAAAAGTTTTCACGGCCCCTAAGGGGGACCACAGGCAGGATGTCCAGGGAGCTGGCCTCCAGCAATATCCCATAGTTGTACTCTGTAAAAAAGAGCAGATTTGAATAGCACAGGTCATTAGGATGAATAATGTGGCAGATATGACAGAGCCGGTAGTTGGCCTCACCTATACTTAGTCGCCTGTGGAGTCTCGCTGTGGTTTTCTGCTGCACTGTATCTGTGAAGCCTATTAAAACATGTATGTTCTGTAATGGACACGCATGCTTGTTCTACATATACACATCGGTCAGTATCTACTGCGATATGAGATTATGAAAGCAGTAGGGCCGTAATGGCCTAGATAAAAAAAAAATCGGAAAAAAGTATACTGGTCCCGCTACTTCCTACCTCTTCATATACACATATACAGTACATGTATATATATGATTAAATATTACATGTGTTTGTGTAAAATATTATCAAAACCAGTGGACATAACAGACTTTTGCTCACAGACTCTACAAGCATTATTTTCTTCCTGTTTAACTAAGCAAATATGTTCTACTATTGACAATTTCAAAGTGACAACATAAACAAACGTTACTGCGCATGCGCACGTTTGTGGACTGCCCTTAACTTCAAGAATGCGTTCAAGAACAATAGAGTGCCTGTAGATTTCTTCTGATAACACGTTAAAGAAACCGAGGAGGACTGTTACTTTCCAATATTTTGACTAAGATACCAAGCTCAACCGCAAGATGTCAATGTTACATACGATTTATTTAAATGCAACCAAACAACAGGACCCATTCAACTATTTTTATTTAATAAAATGAACATGCAACAAAATTCAGCAAATGGTTTATTTCATACAATTATTATACAATACAATAATCATATAAATGAATAGGGGGGCACGGTGGCTTAGTGGTTAGCACGTTCGCCTCACACCTCCAGGGTTGGGGGTTCGATTCCCACTTCCGACTTGTGTGTGTGGAGTTTGCATGTTCTCCCCGTGCCTCGGGGGTTTCCTCCGGGTACTCCGGTTTCCTCCCCTGGTCCAAAGACATGCATGGTAGGTTGATTGGCATCTCTGGAAAAATTGTCCGTAGGGTGAGAGTGCGTGAGTGAATGAGTGAGTGTGTGTGCCCTGCGATGGGTTGGCACTCCATCCAGGGTGTATCCTGCCTTGATGCCCGATGACTCCTGAGATAGGCGCAGGCTCCCCGTGACCCGAGGTACTTCGGATAAGCGGTAGAAAATGGAATGGAATGGAATATAAATGAATATTAACAAAATATAAATAGTTACATTATTAGACACTAGCCAAACACAGACCAGAAGTGAACTGCGTCCGTTGAAACGGTAAATTGCATTGTCAGAGAAAGTCTAGGAAAAAGTTTTATGAATCACAATATTTTATAGTAGCAGTTTAAAAATCCTTTTGTGAATAAGTTCCTAGTTGAAATGATGTCAGAGTCTGAAGAAAAATGGCTCTCATGCGACCTTCTTTTACTTCTGCAAATAAATAAATTAATGATATCAATAAATAGTTTATATTTATGATGCAAAGTCCTCTCATAATCCAAGCGCATTTCGTTACATAATCTAGAGCGCTTTCAAACTGCAGCACATATTTTTACCTCAAAAGTGAAATATTTAAAGCTCAATAAAAGTCCAATAAAATGAGGAATTCTGATGGTTGGCTTGAGGCTTTGTTTGACTGATCCACATCTCATCACGTATTATGTGCATGTTGATGTTTAGAAGAATGGTTGTAAGGGGAAACGCTAGTTAGCAATGGTGAAGTTAGAGCAATTCTTAAAGACTGCTGTGTCACTAGTTTTATAAAAATGGTAGAATGATCATAATTTTATTTATAGCAGTTCACCTCTTGTTCAACCTTATTCAGTGTGTTTCAGAGCTGTGACTGCACCACATTGGATCCAGACACTGAAACAGAGCAACATGGTAGGCCAAGTGAAAAGGTTTACACCTGGTTTTGTAAGCCAGGATTTAACTGTGCTATGACCTCGCTGTCAGTTACCTTATCATAGAAACAATGTGTGTTGACTCTGTACAGGCTGCTAAGGCTGAAAAGTCTTTTGAACTTTGAATTCAATGCATTGCTGAGTGCCAGATGTATCTATACCAGCAAAAAAGTGTTTCATTATATGTACACATTCATACTTGTATATGTTGTATACGCTTTCTATCAAATTTTATTTAGTCATGTCAAAATATTGTAGTTACTATAAAAATAAATGCACATGTTCAGTAAGAATGAAAACACTGAAGCATACAATGACTTAAACTTAAACTACACAATTTCTCCAAGATTGTAGAGAGCAAACAGAGAGACATTAGGAAAAACAACAAGGAAGACAACATCTTAGTTCTGTGTCAGCCACCGTAGTGCTTCAAATACGAGGGGGGTTAGTGAGCCGTTGTTTGCAACCTCACCGCTAGATGCTGCTGAATTTCATACACTGGACCTTTAGAAAAGAAAGAACCACCTTTTTCTCTGCTTAGTTTGCTCCTGAAACCAGTCCAGAAATCCTCAATCATACCATTTTATTGCTCATATCAATTTATAGAAATGCCTGTTATTGCATTGAGGGTTTCAGAAATGGCACTCAATAATGGAGTTAAGGATTCTACTGTAAATCTTTCCCGATTAGCCAGTCCAAACTGTCATGCTGTACAAAGACTATAGATTAAATAAAAAAGGCAGTTTTTAGGTTTCCACCGCGTCTGTTTTCAATTATGAAACCCACCCAACCGTGGTCTCCTTTATTTTGATTCTTTTCCTAGCGACCACATGACGCGTCTTCCCAGTAAATCACCGTACTGTCATCTCAATGCACAGAGCATCACAAAGGATTTAATTTGGGAAACCAAACGTGACAAATACATTGCCTTCCACCACAGTGCCTTGAAGGGCAAGAATCAGACATTTCATTTTAGGAGCGGATAAAATTATGGCTATAACTCACACAGGACATCCCTTTGGCAAAATGAGAATATTTGCGGGTTTTGACCAAAGAAACTGGGATGCTTACAAGAATGTGGAAAATTCCAAATGGTGGAGGAATAAAAGAAAATGAGGCGGTTACCCTGAAGAGGATAAATACAGTTCGGTCAATAGAAACTACTCTACAAACTTTAGGCATTGATAAAAAGGACAAATGTACGTTCTGTATAGTTTAGTCTCATTTATTCAAACAAAAAAAGGTTCAGTGTATGAAATTTTGCAGCATCTAGTGGTGAGATTGTGAATTGCAACCAACGACTCACTCCACCCTTCTCCCTTTCAAAGAACTACGGTGGCTGACGCAGGACTTCGATGTCGCTATGTTTTCGATTCTTTGTCGAAAGAGATAACGTATTTATGAAGTACACTCCGTTGAGCAGTTCGTCCACTGTAGAAACAACATAGCGAATTTCATGTAAGGAGACTTGCGTTGTATGTAGATAGAAATAGCTCATTCTAAGGTATCAAAACATAACCCCGCAATGTGTAAGGTCTTTACACCTCTGAAGACATAGTTATGTAGTTTATATTGCGTTTCTGTCAATAGATCCTTCTTAATATCACACATTGCACCTTTGTGGAACACTGGAATAGTCTCTCTCTATCCGTTATGAAAATATTTGTGATGGAAGCATAAGGATATACATTTTTATCCTTAAAACATCTCATATTGCCGTTCTGTTTTTCACCCTCATGTTAAGTATTCCAGACACAAGCAGAGACTCTGATCTATAATTTATAAAGTTTCAACTAACTAGGTAATAGATTATTACTGAACACTCCTCGATTTAGATTTTAATTACATTCATTTTCAGATCAAATGTAGCTTATTTCTAGATCTTGAACAAAATGATTGTCAGAATGCCGTTCCATGGGCATTATGTGATGTGATCTGTTTTCATTGGCACTTTCATAACAACACAATCTATCCTTGTCATATTTAAAAGTTATTGATATATGATATGATTGATAGTAGTCCCATGTATTATTCTGCAATTAACTATTAGGGGCCTTGGTATTATACAGTTTTCAAGTAATCTTTAACAAAACATAATTGTAAGTTCGTTTTAGACAATAATATCCAAACTGGTTTGGAAACTTTGGAAATTTTATTTCAAAACAGACAAAGTGCTTTTAGTGCTAAATAGTCAGTGTGATATTGCAACAGTACTAAAAACAAAACATCAATTAACTGATGTTTCAGACACAATCTTTTTTTCGGATCCCCAATGAAAACAAATGATTGAATTGTACTGAAATTATGTCGTAAACATGTGAGTAAAGGGATACAAACAGGGAAACAGTGATTAGAAAAGAGTTTTGTGTAATCACTCAAATGTGTTATTCATATTTCATCCTGTCAGAAACTTCACACACATTTACAAACCTACAGGACAAAGAACATTATTATTCTTTGTCACATTCACAAAAATATACTTGTGCCGACAAATACATTCTGACAATAAGCCCACAAACTGCAAGCAAAGACCATCTTGATGCCATTATGACCATTGGGCCCACAGCTGTCAAAAGAGTACTGCATGCCAAAAAAAAAAGATTATTCTCTTAGCGAATCCCCATCCTGTTCCTTTGTGAGACTGGTCTCTCATTTCAATCTCATCCTGTTCATAATACGATACAGTATTTGACAGAGCATTACAATGAAATTCAATGTGATTTAATTATAGTTGTTTACCCTCTCCGGTGTTATAGCTTTTCTATAAAAAACAATAAACATTTGCCTGAGCAGTTTTGAAATGTCAACCACCCTGCTGGTATAATCTCTCATATAAAACAGCATGCAGTAGAATAACCGCTTTTCACAAATAACTCAGAATTCAGCAAATTCAGTCTTGCGATGCCATTTTTTTAAATACAGGCCATTTATTCAATTACGAGATTTACCTATTCACTATTGCAGACGGAACATTGCTAACACAAGATGATCAGCAGGAAAATGGGCATTCTGGATGTTAAAGTTCATTTAATATGGGCCATAAGCCCTACCAAGCCGCACAGAATCTGTATCCTGCTCCTCTTGCATTGAAGGTGAGACTATCATTTTTTGAGGTCACGATCCTTTTGATCTCAGGGTAAACTTACAAAAGGGTAGTGACATTTATATTCACAGTGTGATGTTTTTCATCTCCGTACAATACGAGTAAGAAGCATTGTAAAATCGCATATTCGGTACGCAAAGGGCTTAAAGAAACCATTCACCCAAAATGATAAAAAATATTTCTATGATATATTTGGAAGAATCCTTGTAATCATAGTTAGGTGCCACCATTGACTAATTAGTGCGGTTGAACACGAAGATATTTTGAAGAATGTAGGAACGCAAACAGTTCTGGGACACTTTTGACCATCCTACTAGGAAGCTTTTTCTGTGTTCATCAGAACAAAGAAATTTATTCAGATTTAGAAGAACTCGAGGGTGAGTAAATGATGATAGAATTTGTACTTTGTGGTGAACTGTCCCTTTAAGGGAAATGGTGAAACTGAATTCCCCTGTCAAATTGAGACATCATCAGCATGAGCGTCCTGTGAATGTGCTATAATCTAACATAATAGACTATGAATCCCTCTGAACACTTGTTTTTGTATTGAGACATATTGTGATAAAGTAGCTTGCTCGACTCTAGGCTGTTGGCCCTTGTCTCTCTATCAGGCTTTTCATCTTTCCACCTTGACAAAGTCCAGATGGCAACACAGAACAAACAGCTGCTGTGCTGGCTGAGTACCGCAGGAAAAGGAAACAAGAGCGACACAAAAAAGGGCAACATTTCACACCTATAATGAACATTGATATGCTGACACCAATGACCTTGTATAGTATAACTGTGTCATTACAGTTTTGTAGTATATTTTTATGTCTGCAATACACAGAGTCATTCATAAATTATGAGTAGTTTAAATTATTTTCAACAGAATCACATCCTTCTGAGACAGATAAAATGTCATTATTATATAAAAATGTAAAAAAAAATTGATACGCATGAGACCCTTACTGATAATGATATGCACAAAATGAGCAACAATAACAGAAATGATGCGTCAAATAAAATCTAAAACTAATGCTTCCATTAAGGCATATATTTGATATATATAAATTTAACTGAAAGTCTTTGATTAAAAGTTTTACATTCACAGAGTTTGCTGTAGTTTTCTTGTCAGCTTGTGGTTTGGGTGGAAATTGGAAAGTGGTATTTGTACTGTATTTTGTCCGTGTGTATGTAAGAAGCTATAATTTTCTGAGATCAACCCCCTTAATTCATGGCTAAATGAAATGACTCCAGTGAGATGTTCAACTCAACAGATGCTTGTCCCCTATACGGTTTCCATACCTCATAAACACTTGGAAAACAAAAATGTTGTGGAATTTAAAGAGCGGAAAATACATGCTAGGTTATAAATTCTAAAGAGAGTATAAATCTCTCTTTGAGAAACATATTAAGAAGATATAACACAAACCATCCAGAATATGGGACACGTTAGCTTGATAACTTTACAGTTACTGTTACTTTATTGTAGCTGACTGATTTTAATCACATGCTGCTGGAAAAGCAACATTAGACAGGTAAATGAAATGTTGGACAGAGTTTTAAATGACTTGC
Organism: Triplophysa dalaica; assembly: GCF_015846415.1. Classification (NCBI taxonomy): domain Eukaryota; kingdom Metazoa; phylum Chordata; class Actinopteri; order Cypriniformes; family Nemacheilidae; genus Triplophysa; species Triplophysa dalaica. Next base: position 4,863,158 of record NC_079555.1, read on the forward strand.
TTTTCTTTTACTTCGGTATACTTCACAGAAAGCTATTAAATGAAAAGTTCACTTCAAAAATGTCACCATAGACTTTCCATACACTTATATTCATTAAACGACAGCTTTGAGACCTCACAGACACCTTTGCAATCCCAGTAAGATTCTGTATGTTACCTTATTAATATTCATGAGATGAAAATGTCATAATGTGTCCTCCCACTCCCAACAACCCATCCAATATAAAATGTTTTATACTTTATTAAATTTGATGTTGTCAAAGATATGTGGAAAGATAAGTATTTAATTTTATGCATAAATCTTGAGATAAATAGGATATCAAAATGTATTAGATATACTTTTTTTATAAAGAAAAGCACTTCTTTACACGTCACTATAGAAGCATAACAATTTCTGCAGAGCTCTGGTTCCATGATGTAACCTGTCTCAGATTGTGCTGCATGGTCCAATCATATTACCTTTTTAAATTGAATGAATGGAGAGTTCCTCGTCTTCGTTTATCATTGACGGGCTCAGTGATGGTCCTAAAGGGATGCAGGTCTTTGTTAGGGGGCAGATTTGTGTTGTTATTTTAAGATAAATGTCCTGCTATCGGGGGCTTAATGAGCCTGGGGACTGTACATGTATTCAGGCTGGTGGGACAGGGATGTACTGAGTTCAACTCAGGATAGTGAGAGTGAAATGTGGTGAGATGGGGAGCAGATGGCTTTCAGTCCACTTATATCTCACCCGCTGCATTCATATGATTGAAATTGGATTTAACGTGGCATCATGCTGCATCAATATCATCTAAAGGACAAAGGCTGAATAAGTTTGTCTCGATGTGTTTCCAATTTTGTGTGTTGCGCTTTGAAACAGATTTATTCGCATCACGCCACTGATGATAGAGTAAATTGTAGTTGCAACAGAGAAGATGAAAGTAAATTGAATTATAAAGTACAGAATATTAAATAATGACTTTCAATTTCCAGAATTCTTTGGTCCAAAACTGCAACATTTCATTAAAGGTAGCCATGTTCTGAATCAGATGACTGACAAAGATGTCAAACAACATTTTTGTTTTTGCTCTGGTCTGATCTTATAGAAGAGAAAGATTTGTAAATGTCTTTGAACATTTGGAGTTGATTTGAAAAGAAAGATGTGTACTCAGATCTTATATTTATTTGCAGGATGTTGATATCTCAAAACCACGTTTATCTTCTCAGAATAAATCATCTTTTCCTTGCAGCTGGAACACACACAACTGATACGAAGTCATGACCTTCATCTGCTTAAAAAGTAACATCAACAATTTGTTTCCAATAGTTTGATATTATCACAAAGCAATTTTTTGTGATCATTAAAGAAATAAATATAACACAAAGATTGGGTTAAATAATACATTTTTGATTACGCTGAACTGTTTAATAAACTATTTTGACTATAAAACAAAGTAGTGTGTATTGTTAACTACAATTTTCTCGTCAGTGCCACCCAGCCTGATCTCACTGCTCCTTCTGAAGTATTTCAAATAAATTAAATTTTGCTGTATGGTGTTGGAAAAGTAAACCACGTTTAAACTACGACATTTTCTTCTTTTTACCACGTTTCTGAATATCATAAACACAGAATTTTCTGGAACTTACTGGTGAAAAGTGGAGTGGTGAATCTCTTTTGCATTGGTGCGTTGGTCTGTAACCCTTCTCCTTACTGGGTGGGCAGTAATGTATGATGTGGCTTTCATGATTTATTTCCCTCTTTTCCTCTGAGTCAGCAGGGCAAACCACACTGTGACTTACATCAGTCGAGAAACCTGGGCAGCGCTGACATGATGACTGGAACACAGGCAGGCATGAAGGGAATGGGAAAGTGAATCACTCCCATCATCTTGAGTGGGAAGTATACATTCATGATTATTCATAAAATGATGCCGCTTCATAAAATAGCTAGAAATTGCCATTAGATTGTGTTCAATAGTTGGAACCATAGTAGGAAAAATTATAATGGCAGACAAAGTGCCCCAGAACGGTTTGCATGCCTACATTCTTCAAAATATCTTCTTTTGGGTTCAACAGAACAAAGACATTTATAAAGCAATTTTTCCTACTATGGTAGTCAGTGGTGGCCAAGAACTGTTTGGTTATAAGTAGGGATGCACCGATACCATTTTTTTAAGATATCTTTTTGGGGTACTCGCCTGATGCCTGTACCTTTTCACAACACAGTGAGACTTATAGCTTCTCAATTACAAATAACTCCACCTTAAACACATTATCAAAAAATAAATATTTTTATGTGCTTGTCACAAACTTTCACAGCAAATTTCACATCAGATTTCAGTCGGTTCTGTCAGTTATGTCACATGAGGTATCGGTCTTCGGCAGCGATGCATTTTTACAAGTCCATGAGATTGGTCTCAGGCCCAATAGCGATGTTGCATTCACAAGCGTTCTTCCTAATATCTTTCTCTGTGTTCATCCAAACAGAGAAATTGATATAGATATGGAACAACTTGAGAATAAGTAAATGAAGAATTTTGTGAATTGTTCCTTAAAGGAATACGGTAACTTTGTATGACTCAAACCAGCTTTGCCATCACTTTTTGATCCAGTGTCATTTATAGAAACGTATTTATATGTTTAGCTGCTGCGCTTAACAGAGTTTCATGTAAAGAACAATCATTCACAGTAGAATTGACGGGGTTTTTTCCACCCACAAATCACCAAGACAACATACAGTACAATCTCCTCACTGGTTGCTGTCTCAACCACCACAATGAAGCAGTGCAATAAAAAAACATTCTTCTAGACCGTGTCTTTCCCTAAGGCTTGAATTTGTAAAAAATACATAATTCCATCTAGCCCTAAGTACTGGCGCCTATCGGACAGCTGTGAAAACAGTCTGTTTAACTGGATTTCACAATTTGTGAGCAGAAAATCATTTCAAATTTCTCACACCTGCCCTTGTATGTCCACTTGTGAATGCATGTGAAATTAAGTATGTTTATGCTAGCACTTCCCTGGAAGCCAAGGGGACAGACAAAAGGTCTCTTCCTGAGGTAAAAGAGTTTGTACGCCTGAGAGCTGAAGTCTTTCACAACATTATCGGAAAACAAGTGTGCCTAGCGCGGGTCAGAAAGAGTAAGTCTGCTTATCCTGTAGTTAGCAATTGTACTTGTCTAAAGTCGAATTAAGATTAATATTAATAGGTCTGCTAAGAAAATGGCTTTTCTTCCAGTAAAGATAAAAGTCAAGCCAGTTGGCTTTGCAGTACTCTAAAGATTATCTCATATCTTAAAGGGACAGTTCACCCAAAAATGAAAACTCATTATTAACTCACCCTCAGATTGATACATAGATATTTGGAAGAATGTCAGTAACCAAACTGTCAATCTTCCAAGCATCTTGCTTTGTGTTCAACAGAACAAAGAAATGCATATGTTTGGAACAATCTGAGGGTAAATGATGACAGAATTTTCATTTTTGGGATCACTTAAATCACTTAAGTAACTCACCACAGATTACAAAACACAAAATATTGCGTATACTCAATGAACATTGGTGTATTTTCTATTATTGCTTTTGCCACGGTCTTATAAAACTGCTCAGCTCTGTATCGTGCAGAAAAATCCCATTTTAGTTATCAAATCTTAGTACCACATGGTCTCCTTAGGCTTTTTGCTTTAGAGGTGTGCACAATCATAGTCTTCTCTGTAAGAACTGACCCAGATTGGGTTTCTTCCCCACTGAATCTTGTGAATCACCGAGGCGAGTTTTCACCTTAAATTTGAATCCTGACTGAGGAATGAGTTCAAGCTCTTTAAAGCCAGAGATGACTGGGGCTCAGTAACAGAAATGAAACTATTTCTGGATGAAGTCTTATTCTAAAGATATGTTTTCATCGCACTTTGAACGCTGAGCCTTTTTAACTTTGGTTCTTCACAGTGTGCCTCGTGTATCTCTGCAGGCGTCACGCAATCTTCATTTAGACTTGGTTTACGGGCTACTTAGAGACCCTTCTTCAGTAGTCGCATAGCTGAACACAGTATGTATCTGCAAATCTGTTTGGGAGGGAGCCAAAAATAATTACACCGTTTTCAGACAACGATATGAGCACCACTGCATGACGTCTGTCAGTGTTCATGGCGCAGATGATTACGTGTCAACTAAAGATGAATAACAACCCCATAAAACTTGTTCCATTGAACTGTTCGCACATAAGCTTAAGAGGGTGGGTTCTGCAAATCCAACTCCCTCAGGAGAAGATGTTGCGATTTTGCTAATGAATGCAGAGCTCTGCGGGATAGATGACCCTTGGTTAGGTGTGACTGTTCTGCGGTAGAATATATTGGCCTCGGTGATATGTGATAGTACTCTAGGCGGCTGTTAAATGAGGGATTTCCTTTCAGGTCCGTGTGTTTGGTGATGGGCTTGTGGCCAGGAACCCAGCAGGAGATAAAATCAGAACATTAGCTGTATCCTTACCGCTAAGCACTGAGTGGACAATCTCAGCACCTTAACAATAATAGCAAATAAAGACATTGCAGATAGGCCTTAAATCTGTTCCTCCTCTGAAAGAGGGAAAAAGGGTCTTAAGGGTACAGAAGCAATGAAATTCTCAGTGGAAACTTTAAAGTGCAGACTGGGGGCATCCTTACAAAAATAAGTTTATTTAAGTGTGCTATTGCTATAATTCTTTAAACAAAGTAGGCTAAAACCAAGAAAGTACACTTCAGTCTACTTTATATTAACTTAAATACATCATTTTAACTAGTTATGTGCTCAGACTTAAACTTAAAGGGACCATCAAATTTGGATACGTGTTTGCTCTGCATCTGCTTGTATTGTATGAAGGATTTGTTATATTAGTTCTTTAAATAAGCTAATTTATAATAGTTATTTTGGTTTGTTTTTTAGAAAACATTTTCTAAGGAGTAGAGGTGCAAATTAGCGCATATTATAATCTCTTTGTGCAATGCATTTTTTAGTCTTTGACTGGAATAATGTAAATTGAATTGTCCGTATTAAAATATAAACATATAAAACATAAAAAAAGTTAATTTAAAGATTAGTCTGATCTTCTGGGAATCCATAACTATTTTACAATGTGGCTAATTGGTATAAATTCGATTTGCACAAAAACGCCTTATTATGTTATAAACTAAAACGTGTATCAAAAACAGCACACTTACAAATATACTAGTACTTACTACAAAAATAATTTCTCAAAATATAGATTTTTTTCAATACTTTGAATATATAACTTTCCATAATGTGTCCTCCTGTTGTTGCCATCACTACGCAACAGCAGCATATACGTTTCAGCACAAACAAACACACCCTCGCCTTCTCAATCCTGACCTTTTTTGAACAACTCTCAAATAAATGTGTTTTTGGTCTTTCACGCCGCAGTTGTTTGGTTGACCCTCCTGAAGAGAATGATCATGAAACGTAGTCCATTGAAAGCATGAAGATGAAGAAAGCCTAAAATTTGGCCTGAGATGATAAGCGGGATTATAAATCCACATTGAGTCCCTATGACCCACATCAGTTTTAAATCGATCCAGGTTTGGGCCTTTACCCTAAAGCGGCTTCTTCAAATCCTTCAGAGACTCAGCTTGAGGCTGAAGCAAGAAGACCAGGATATCCAGCAGACTTTACCAGAATCATCTTCTCCATGGGGAGGCCACTCACAAGCCCCAGATGCCTTTGAATATCGGAAAGCATGGAATACGATGCTGTTCTCAATCACCATCTATAAAATATATACCAATACTTTTCGGAATGCAGAAGTTAGAGAAAAACATTGTATTTGGTCCTGAAGACCTTGAATCAGGACTTAGACCACAGTCTCGGTTATTATTGATGCAGATAAAGTGAGGAAGCTCAGAAGATGAAGAGTTGACAACAAATTGCTTCGACGCAGGTGCCAAGAATCATGTGCTCAGCAGGTTGGAGGATCAACCAAACTGCGGTTCTTATTTCGTTCCCTTTCAGCGTGACTAGGCGTAGACGTTATTGTGCAAAACCTACTTGAAAGAAAACTAATCGTATTGGCCAATGTGTAATATCCATGTAAGCCCATTTGAAATACACAGCAGATGCATAAACCAATGACAAAAAAAATCGGGAATTGAAATCAGGTCAGATGGGGTAATGCTGTTGCCAAAGACACATTGCCATTTTTGTTAAATATAAAATTATGTTATATATAAAAGGCATTCTAAAGATCTGTTAACTTAACAGTCACATCTTATGTGAATTGTTTTTTTTCAGTAAAAGTAATTGTGATCAACTTTGCAGTCCCAAGTGTAGAGTTATGTAAGTATTTTTCTTGTTTTACACATTTGTAGAAAGACATGATTTATATAGTTTTTAAAGTACTGTAAGTATGGTTTAAGAATGCAGCTTCTACGGCTCAGATTGTGATATTTAAACGCAATATATAACAGTGCACTCAGTAGACCCGCCACAGAGAGTTTTCCAGCATCCACTGTCTTCCAATCCAAGCTCCATAACACTAAATCATCTCACAGGGTGTGTTTGCATGAGCACTTGTGATAGAAATGCCTCAATGGAATGCAGGGGAACATCTGTTTCTGTCACATAGAAAAAGATGAATTGGACAATTAGACAAGTTAGGTGTTATTTTGTGGAAAACATTTACCGTACACCATAATGTATCAAACATAAACAAGTGTCCCCAATATTGATACCATTCCACATTTATCCACTAAAATTATTAGGTTAATTCATTTTTACTCACAATTGTAGCAAATATACACTGTCACTGTCTCACATTTAGTGAAATCATTTTGGGTCCAGTGGTATTTTAACAATGCTTGTGTGATATGTAGAAAACCTATCAAAAGGACATGTTGATTCATGTCACACTACTTTGGTTTTTAATATTCATTTTACAAATAAAACTATTTACCAGAAGATTCATTTTTGCTCCTGTAAATCAAATTCTGTAACCTCAGTTGTTGCTCTGTAGTTTATGAAGACTAGCGGACTTCATATCTGAACGTAAAGAGATTTTGTTCCAAATCGTTTGTTGCCATTTAGTGCCATCTAGTGGAATAAAAGGAACATGGCGCCCCTATAATGTTGAGAGTTCAAGTTACTGTTAAATTATTCTGCGTTCAAGACATCTTGGATATAAGAAACTTTAACCCGGAAATAATTTCTGTAACGTTGCTGTTTTAATGTTAATAAATACATGTAATGTTTAATGCTACTTAATCCAGACGTTCAACTGCGTTCGGATCCCAAAAGCATGAGAATAATAGGTAAATATTTTGTCTTTGTTTTTATTTTTTTCAATAGTTTAACATTGAATGGTTATCAAATGCCTTCATTTCATTTATTTGGCAATGAATTTTAATTTAATTTTAGTTTTTTACACCAACAGATTGAAGCAGATGAAACATCGCAACAGTAAGTGACGGATCAAAGTAGAATGAAATAATGTTTTAACAGTATGGAACTGCTTTATGTTGGGAAATGTCTTGATATCTTTAAATCTCCTTTTTATTTCAAGTTATTAGTTTCACTTGGTACATTATTTCCTGTTTACAGTTTGAGTTACATAAAGATAAAATTTGATATAAAGATACATTTTATTGCCACACTATTATTAATCTTCCTCTCAGATTGTCCTAACCCAACTGACATTGATCCAGGTGTAACAAGGAGCCAGACAAATGAGCAAGCAAGCAGGAGGATATGGGTTGTCGACCTTGTCCCGGCACAGCGTCATTTGGTGATGTGTACATTTTACAGTCATTTTCATAAAAATTATTAGAATTATTTTTCAATTTGGATGTTTATTGACTTATTTTACAATTGGTGTATTTCCCCTTTTCAGCTGGGTTAACATGTCTTAGATAGAGCCAGAGACCCAAAGGAGTTTTGCTTCAGCTGAGCACAACCCAAACATTAACCAGAAGGGACTTTTGGTCTTTGGCCTTTGATGAGTTAGATGCAACAGTATTGTCCATTTTATTGCATTATTCAGATTTTTACGGGGTTAATATAAATGCATCAGCTGTTATTAATATCCTTTTTTTTTACAGATTTCTAATGAGTGTTTCCAACTCATAGCTGAACTTGTATCTTCACAGGTCGGTTTTGTCTTTTCAGTTGTTTGACAATGCATAATGCAATGGTTACAAAAAAGTATAATGACACAGACTGCACTCTTTGTTTTTATTTCTTCAGGTTAAAGATGTCTTTGCTGTCAACAGTTGTGTGGTGGTGACCTGGCTGCCACCATATGACAATAATCCTCTGCCAGCTTTACCTGTTAGTATCCTATGGAATAAGTTGTGAATACACATTACAATCATTTGCTATCTGAATTGTTTGTGCATTACACAGGAAATGAATCACAATAACTACCATTTGGCATGATTCTCATCCTAACTCACAGGATGATGCTGCAACCAATGATTTTATTTTACTCCCTTCATGGGAGTTGGACCCATCATACTAGCACAAATCTATGTCTGCCTTAAACAACTTGTTATACCCTGTGATTATCGTTTTCTTTATTACATTATAATTGAACAGTCTACAAATTAATGTTTTTACAGGTGTAATGAGAGATGGAGAGTCCTTTCGCTTGACTCCAAGAACCCATGTGGTTAACTTTATGTTTTCAGGTTTTGCTTGGTTTCATTAAATTTTTTACTTGAGGACAAACTCTTTTCACATAGGTTTGTTTTCATCTTTTGACCTGAAAAACCTTGCTGTGCACTCATGCAAGTGCCATTAATTGATACATTTACTGATAAGGCATGAAAGCTATAGCTACACACTTCGTTCTTGAATAACTGGACATTATGACATGTATCCATTTGAGACCATACGTTTACGTTTCAGCCAGTTCTGGTCAATGTTTCCAGAATTAGGATTTTTAGTACTGTTTCATAAGTGTTTAAGCAACACTTGACATTATTTTTCATTATCTTTATTTATTTCATTATTTTATTATCTTTTTGCACAAAGGACTCGGCTGTGATGAAACAGATTCTGCTCACCAATGACTGGGTGGAGGAGTACTGAACCCCCTTTGCTGGGAAAGTTCACATACCATAGGTCTAAAGAAGGAACAAGGATAATGCCTTGCTGGCCATAACAATGCGGGACCTGTTTATTGACACCATTCTATATGTGGGTGACATGGATACGGACAAAATCCAGGCTCCCTTCCATTTCACCTGTGAGTGAATGGATGACATGGAGTTTTCATGCAGGAAGTATATGATATAAAAGGTTGCAATCCCTGACCTTTAAAAATGCTAACTGATGGCGTAGCTCTGGGATAATATAGTAAATGGTATGTAGTTTTAGGTTTTGTAAAATGTCTTGTTTTTGACCAATTCAAGTTTCGTGGGGAAAAAAGGTTATTTAATCCATGGGATTGATTTAATCAAATGGTAATGAGTCCATCCAAGATGATATTCCTTATATATTATATACACAAGTACACTGTACATGCATTCACAGATACTATTTCTGCCTCTGTACTGATGTGCATCTAACATTATGAAATAATACCAGTGTAAATCATTACATTTATCCAAATTATTAAAAGGATGTTTACTTATTGAGATACTAATTATTTGTACTCACATAGATACATATTTTGAAGTTGAGATTCTAAGTGTACATTTAAAAGGAATGAACAAGTGATAATTTTATTTGTTTTTATCACACCTGTAAGGGCAAAGCAAAAAGCATACCAGCATACTTTATAACATTAAGGAATTATATCTATTATATTATTAACAAATAGCCTTAATATGGTGGGGGATGAAGCAGGGGTGCAGATAGTGTAAGTCGTGCTGTTTGTCATTAGAAACAATGAAAACATGACAAATGTTAGAAAGAGGGGAAAGAAGTATGATCTGATGAAGAGCAGACATATTTACATGTGAATTATACATTCACGATTACATTCATGTATAGAAAATGTACCCATACTGTATATTGTACCCAGAAGCTTCTGTTCGTCGAGATGTAAAAAGCAACAACAGCTAAAATATGTATTAAAGTTATTAATTTGACCCTTCTTTCTCTTTTAAAGCTTTCCAAAAAATGGACACAAGGAAAAAGAAGGAAGAGCTGAAACTTCTCAAAGAGAAATACGGCATAAACACAGTGCCAGCAAAATAGTCAACAGGGGCTACATCTGTTGTTCTGTTGTTCTATTGTACTGTCTCCTGTTCACTTGCCCCCATTAAGTAACAATTGTTTTAAAATGCAAAAAGACGATCTGCTATATATTTATATTATCTAAACTATCTGAGTTTTGTTATAAATAGTGACACATTTTTTGCTCATTGGGTTTTTTCTGTTAATATCAAATGCATGGTATATGCCGTTTGATGTATTAAATCTATTGTTTTCTTTGGTGTCTTTGTTCATTTTCATTTAAAATCGAATCTATCAATCAATTAAAATAATAAACTCGTAAGCACACTGGACTTATATGAAGTTTTTATAAAACTACAGGGATAATTTTCAGATATTAAACTATTTTTAATAGTTTTATTTCTATAAATACTTGGTCAACGTTTATTTATTTTGAGTACAATTAAAATGTCCTTATTTTAACTGATACAATTATTTATAATATAGTAAAGTTTCAGCAGTATCTGAACCAATCCCTGATAGGCCTACTAAGGTATGAATCAATATGATTTGATGTCATATTTTGCGTTAGATTTTACGCTTTTCTAGACGACAAATGCGTCCATTTTGAAGAACGTCCGGCTGACCTTAAATGAGCCAATTAGCTGAAAGCACGAGATTTAGGCGCGTCTTAGTATCTTTGTCGCCTTTTGATTCAGTCTCGAAAGTTGACGAGAAGAACTTTGGTCGTTTGCCGACAGTAAAAATAAAACAAGAACCTGATGAGGTAAGTGTTTGTGATAAATAAATGACGACTTAATGTGCACTGATAAAAATGGTTGACATTTGGCGATATTTATAAACTAGTTCATGTATGTCGTCGACTTTTCAGAGGTTAACTACATTTCAATATTTTCCTCACAAAACTACTCGTTACTACTAAGGCGACTCCACTGTTACGTTGCGTCCCTTGTAACGTTAGTTGTTTGTTAATGACTGTTACGTCCCTTGTAACGTTAGTTGTTTGTTAATGACTGTTACGTCCCTTGTAACGTTAGTTGTTTGTTAATGACTGTTACGTCCCTTGTAACGTTAGTTGTTTGTTAATGACTGTTACGTCCCTTGTAACGTTAGTTGTTTGTAAATGACTGTTACGTCCCTTGTAACGTTAGTTGTGTGTGAATGACTGTTATGTCCCTTGTAACGTTAGTTGTTTGTTAATGACTGTTACGTCCCTTGTAACGTTAGTTGTTTGTTAATGACTGTTACGTCCCTTGTAACGTTAGTTGTTTGTTAATGACTGTTACGTCCCTTGTAACGTTAGTTGTTTGTTAATGACTGTTACGTCCCTTGTAACGTTAGTTGTTTGTTAATGACTGTTACGTCCCTTGTAACGTTAGTTGTTTGTAAATGACTGTTACGTCCCTTGTAACGTTAGTTGTGTGTGAATGACTGTTATGTCCCTTGTAACGTTAGTTGTTTGTTAATGACTGTTACGTCCCTTGTAACGTTAGTTGTTTGTGAATGACTGTTACGTCCCTTGTAACGTTAGTTGTTTGTGAATGACTGTTACGTCCCTTGTAACGTTAGTTGTTTGTGAATGACTGTTACGTCCCTTGTAACGTTAGTTGTGTGTGAATGACTGTTACGTCCCTTGTAACGTTAGTTGTGTGTGAATGACTGTTACGTCCCTTGTAACGTTAGTTGTTTGTTAATGACTGTTACGTCCCTTGTAACGTTAGTTGTTTGTTAATGACTGTTACGTCCCTTGTAACGTTAGTTGTTTGTTAATTACTGTTACGTCCCTTGTAACGTTAGTTGTTTGTTAATGACTGTTACGTCCCTTGTAACGTTAGTTGTTTGTTAATTACTGTTACGTCCCTTGTAACGTTAGTTGTTTGTTAATGACTGTGACGTCCCTTGTAACGTTAGTTGTTTGTGAATGACTGTGACGTCCCTTGTAACGTTAGTTGTTTGTGAATGACTGTTACGTCCCTTGTAACGTTAGTTGTTTGTTAATGACTGTTACGTCCCTTGTAACGTTAGTTGTTTGTTAATGACTGTTACGTCCCTTGTAACGTTAGTTGTTTGTTAATGACTGTTACGTCCCTTGTAACGTTAGTTGTTTGTGAATGACTGTTACGTCCCTTGTAACGTTAGTTGTGTGTGAATGACTGTTACGTCCCTTGTAACGTTAGTTGTTTGTTAATGACTGTTACGTCCCTTGTAACGTTAGTTGTTTGTGAATGACTGTTACGTCCCTTGTAACGTTAGTTGTTTGTTAATGACTGTTACGTCCCTTGTAACGTTAGTTGTGTGTGAATGACTGTTACGTCCCTTGTAACGTTAGTTGTGTGTGAATGACTGTTACGTCCCTTGTAACGTTAGTTGTTTGTTAATGACTGTTACGTCCCTTGTAACGTTAGTTGTTTGTTAATGACTGTTACGTCCCTTGTAACGTTAGTTGTGTGTGAATGACTGTTACGTCCCTTGTGACGTTAGTTGTGTGTGAATGACTGTTACGTCCCTTGTGACGTTAGTTGTTTGTGAACGACTGTTACGTCCTGTTAGTTGTTTGTGAATGACTGTTACGTCCCTTGTAACATAGCTGTTTGTGAGTAACTGTTACGTCCCTTGTAGTTGTTTGTTTATGGTTTCTGAAACAGGGGTACCTGCAGGTAAGATCCCCTGCCTTTTGATCCGGGAGTGCCGAAAGGTCTTATTAATTTGTCGGGAAAGTATCCAAGATTTTAAATATGAAACCAAGACATGTGCGGCACTCCGCCACATTTCGGGACGCCCATTTCTCCGACCTGCAGAGACCCCTACTTGTGTTTTCTTGCGGCTTGAGTTAATGAGCAGCAAGTTTTCAATAGGCTAAGATGACCTAAAGTTGGACTTCTTTTAAATGGTTTGACTTTAAGGCGTGTTAAAAACACTGTTGATTGAGTGTTGGGTTGTGTACATGTCTTAGTTGCTGCTTTTCATATTCTTAGTAATGTTAGTTGGTGAATTGAGTCTTATGTTGGGATCATTTGAACATTATGTATAACTTCCTATTATAGTACTTTGATGGATTGATTGATAACGTAAGATCATTTAAAAACCAAATGTGAGTCTTGGGACATTGGGAAACTGGTGTTTAGGGTGGTGTTCATCAAACATATGTTATTCAGGAGTGATTTGTTCCGCAGCGCTTAAATAACAGATTAATACATTTCTTTGACTTTATTTTTAATGTCTTTCTAAAGTAGTTCAAAAAATTTGTTTAGTTGTTACATTTTTCAAGCAGTGTATATACTCACTATTTCTTCTCACTACTATCCTGTATGAAGTATGTGTTAATTTTTATGACTCCATAGAATATGACTCCATGAATGTGTTTTGTTTCCGTAAAACATAATAGGTTACATTTTACAAGTATGCTTGGCGAAATTGCCATTTTGGGATAATTTTTGTGTCTATATTTCTGATTAAGAGTAAGACGACGTAAAAGAGAACATAATGCAGTATTTTGCGTGTTGTCTGAAGCTGCTTTCCTGCTGTCCCCATATCTCATACAGCATGTGAGAACCGAATCCAGTCCTGTTTTGCATCTTATCTTATCTTATGGGTAAAGTGTTACTAAAGTATATCTTGATAAGACGATGCAAGTTTGTCAACTATTCTATTTTTGCATTGTATAAGTTTTTTCTAGTTTTACCTGGGATTGTGTTTGGACACATTTGCGTCAAACTTTTACATTTGGACATTATTTGTAAAATAACATATTTATATTTTTTCTGTTTTTTCTCTCTTTCTAGATACACTAGACACTGGGTCATTAAAGAGTGATTTGAGAGAAACACATTGTGTTCAATTCCAGGCCTCTCTCAACAGGTTCAAATGTTCATATACTTATTTTACGAGTAAACTTAAACCCCTCATGTGTACTGGTAAAGTTTTGAAAAAAAACTGTCCAGTGAAAGGTTCAAAGAGTTTGTTAGGAGGTCCTTGCAGGCTAACAGCGGATTCGCAGTGGATCTTCAGGATATTTCTTTCATCGTGAACAAACCCATCGAACTCCTTGAGCAAATGGAAAAGACACAATCCTACATGTATCCAGAGTTGCAGACAGATACTGTCGAGACCGTGGTTGTAACAGAGGTAACAAATCCATTTCGTATATTCTGTCAACTCAAGGTCTTTTCTCAGGAGCTGAGGAAGTTAACAGAACAAATAACTCTGCATTATGAAGGAAAAATTGGAACAAATTTTGCCAGACCTGAGAATTTGGGCAGCCCTTGTGCATCAAGAGGAAGTGACGACAAATGGTATCGTTCTGTGCTACAGCAGGTCATGTCTGCCAACAATGTGGTTGAGGTTTTGCATGTGGATTATGGGAAGAAACAATTTGTACAGGTTGACAATCTCAGACCACTTGCTGCTGAATTCTTCAGAATGCCGGTTGTAACGTACGTGTGCTCTCTTCACGGAATAGTTGACAGAGGTGTTGGTTGGACAGCCTCACAGATCGATTTCTTGAAATCTGTCCTGCTCAACAGAACCGTGATTGCCAAATTTCAGTATCAGAGCCTTTCAGAAGGTGTCCACTATGTTACGCTTTATGGCGAGGAGAATACAAACATCAATAGGTTGTTTGAATTGAAACAGAAATATGTTCTGGACTCCGAACTGACCGATGATGAGTTTGCTGTTCAGAAGAGCCTGTGGTCTCGAAAGAGAAAAATTTTAGTGAGAAGCGAGTCCAAACACCCAGATGGAGCATACTCTGACCCCAAAAGGAAAAAAATAGTGTTCTTTACTGGAAGTCTCCCACCTAACACTTCACATGTAGCTGTTGTGCAACACGTTGACAGCCCTGGAAAGTTTTGGGTTCAGACTCTGCGTTACAAAGAGGATTTCAATCTACTAATGGACGACCTTGGACATCTGTACAATAATCCAACAAGTACAGAAGGTTTAATCAGAAAGCCTGTCGCTGGTCTCCTCTGTGCTGCCAAGGCACAAGATGGTGTGTTCTACAGAGCAGCGATCTGCATGGTAATTGACAAGAAAGCAGAAGTTTACTTCCTTGACTATGGGAACACAGAAATTGTTGATTTTTGCAACCTTCGACAGCTACCTCTGAGATTCCAGGAGTTTCCCGCTTTGGCAGTAAAGTGCTCCCTCCATGGCATTAAACCCAAACTGAAACATTGGGATGAGAAGGCCACATCGTTCTTTTCCAGAATTGTTGAAAACAAATTACTTGATCTGCACGTTCAAGACAAGTTTCAAGACACCCATTTTGTTCAGTTAGTGGAATCCAATTTAGATGGCGAAAATGATGTAAGCAAGTTGTTGTGCAGCACAGACCTTGCAGAATGTGAAAAGAGCTTTGTGGGCAATCCTGCCTTAAGATCTTGGAGTTTAAAAACATCACACAGCACTGACACCGTCAGTACAAGTACTCGACTTGAAACGCCATCCAGTTCTTCTGTTGTGACGGAAAGTGCATCAGCTTTCAAGGAATCTTTATTTCCAATTGGAACTTCGCTGGAGGTAACTGTGTCCTACATTGAAAGTCCAAATGACTTTTGGTGTCAAAAAGCCCAAAATGCTGCATGTTTGAAAGTTCTAATGCAAGATATCCAGCGCTTCTATACTCACAGCAAATTTCAGCCTCCTTTTGAAGCAGCTTGTGTTGCCCGTCATCCTGAAATTGGTATATGGTACAGAGCCTTGGTCATTCACAAACACCATACTCCACATGTTGATGTGCTTTTCATTGACTACGGTCAAACAAAGAAGATTGCCGTTGAAGATCTTCGGAAGATTACTCCAGAATTTCTGAAGATGAAGGGACAAGCCTTTCGATGCAGTTTGTATAATCTCATCGCTCACTCAGCTATAGAATGGAGCCCTGAAGCCACATTGCAAATTCAAGATTTTGTTGACACTGCAGCCTCCACAAACGTGCCCTTGAAATGCACCATTTTTGCTGTAATGTATGATGCCCAGAAAGTTGTGTTCAATGTGGTGGATTTGGAAACCCCGCACCAAAGCATTTCCAATCTTCTTGTCCAAAGACATCTAGCTGATCGTGCACCCTCTAAAAGGTCTCCCATTTCACCTTTTCGCCTGGACACCTACTACTATTCCACACATGGTATCAAGACTGGGTGTGAAGAGGAAGTGAGTGTCACCTGTGTGAAAAGTGCCACTCAGTTCTTTTGTCATCTAGACAGAAATTCGGACCAGCTAGAAAAACTAGCTGACAAAGTCAACACCCTCTGCAGTCAACTAGCGGTCACCAAGTGTCCTCAGATGTTCGGAACAGTTTGCTTTGTTAAATTCACAGATGGACTTTGGTACAGAGGGCAAATCAAATCTACAAAACTGTCAACCGTGGTTCACTTTGTGGATTACGGAGACACATTGGATATCAATAAATCATGCTTGCTACCAGTTCCAATCGAAGCAGAAGACATAATGACTGTCCCAGTGCAGGCAATCGAATGTGGGCTCTCAGATATACCAGACAACGTACCGGGTGAAGTGGGAAAGTGGTTTCAGAATTTAGCAGAGGGTGGTTGTTTCAAGGCGTTGATCGTGGCAAAAGAACCGGGAGGAAAACTGATAGTGAAACTTTATGATGGGAAAACGGAAGTGAATGCATCGATCATACAGAAGTTTTGCAATGAAATCCCCCAAAATGAACTGAGTGCAATCAAAGATTTCGGCACAGAGAACAAGATTGCACATAGCTTGGCAACCCATGTGAGAGAAAGTTTCAGTGGTCTGAAGAAAAATCCACCAGACAGGGTTCATAATTTCAGCCAAAGTCAAACAGGTATTAGATTTGAATCAACACGGAACAGGTGGGGAGTCCATAAAGATGGTGGACCAGAACCAACACAGGAATTTCAGAGGTGCCATTATATCACAAAACCAGGGATATCACCAAGAAAGCCAAATGATGGAAAGCCAAATGAGTTTGTGCTCCCTTGTCAATCTAAGAAAGATGAAGGTATTAAAATCAAGCCCCAGATGTCTCTCAAAGAATCATATCTCCCAGTGAAACCCATAAAATCAGGGATGGAAGCCAGTGTTTTCATCTCGCATTACAATAGCCCCTTTAGCTTTTTTGTTCAGCTGGCAACTGATGAGGATGACATTTATGCACTTGTCGAGAAGTTAAATGATGGCCAGTTAAAGGGTGTATATCTTGATCCCACTGATATTCACAAAGGTGATCTGGTCCGTGCAGTGTTTCCCGATGATAACTCTTGGTACCGTGCAGCAGTAAGAAAAAACACTGGTGACACAATTCATGTTGAGTTCATTGACTTTGGAAACACTGCTGACATTTCTCCCTCAAAAATATGTCAACTTGAACAATCGTTTGCTTCGTTTCCAAGGTACGACGTCCACTGCTCACTAAATAAACAGTATGTTGACAGCACAGACCAAGCTTCCAGCTTCAAACGGCTAATTAAAGAAAATGTTGATAAGGTCGTTTGCACATTTGTGAAGCTTTCAGGTGCTGTGTGGGAAGTGAAACTTGATGTTAATGGTGTGGTGCTTGGATCCACATGCAAGGATGAAAGTCCACCAACAGCTGAGCTCAAGAGCACAGGTGTCAAGCAAATGTCTGAAGTCACGACCTGCACCTATTACAAAAACCCTGAACTATCAGTTGGACATATGATCAATGGATATGCCTCAGTCATCAAAGGTCCTCAACTCTTCTGGTGTCAGTATGCAACTGACAAACTTCAAGAGATTGCAGATGTGCTACAGAATGTCGCTGATATGTCGGAGAATACATTGAAGGAAGATTCTCTGCCAGTGGGAATTGCCCTTTTCGCTGAAGACAATCTGTGGTATCGTGCTAAAGTAACAACTAGGTACCATGACACATTGTCTGTTACTTTTGTAGACTATGGAAACGAATCCAAAGTCAATGTAGGGAATGTGAAAGCACTTCCATCCGAGCTATCTGATATTCCCCCTCAGGCGTTTGACTGCCAGCTTGATGGCTTTGATGTTTCCAAAGGTTTCTGGGATGAAAAGGCAGATGATGAGTTTTATGAGCTAGTTAATGACAAGCTTTTAAACATCACCGTTGAGAGAATGGGAACCTCTGAAATGCCCCACTTTGTCAAGCTGGAGTTTGATGGTGTTGTCATCAATGATGCAATGCTACAATATTGGAAAAGTCATGAAGGCCCATCAGTTAAACTCTTAAATGGCCGAAAACTTGTCCCCTACGAAGATTCTGTGGTAATTGAGATCAATATAGGCTCAGAAAAAACTCTTGAAGCAGACACTGATGTTTCTTATGAAATCTCTACCCCATACCTCAAAATACAGCAAGAGGAACAGTCTGAGGAACTATCAGATGCAGGTCCCATAGACAATTCAGATGGCATCCTTCAACAGGAACTTCCATCTGAATTGTGCCATGTTGAACCAGAGTCTCTGTCATCTCCGATTTTTCGGTCAGGTAAGCCTTATCACAAATAATTGAGCTTATTTTTCAGTGTTATTGTGTTTATAATCCTATTACACCATTGTCAGTTTATAAATGCAGTCGGTTTCATTGCTTTTTTAAGATTTTGGTTGTATAAGGCAGGCTACAGTGAAGAAACTTGTTGGATCAGAATGTGTTATCTGGTCTCACGTAAGAAGAAATTGGTGTAAGGCACAAGTTTTGAAGGTTTCTGAAGATGCTGCATTGGTAAATGTCACTTCTCATTTTTTGTCACATTGGATCTTACAGTTTTGTGTGTTTTTGTTTCATTTTATATTTATAGTTATGTTCATTTTTTGCAGGTTCTGCTTGTAGACCATGATTCTGAGGTGGTGGTCGATCCTCTCAACATCTATGAAATACTGCCAGAAAAGCCATTAGAGGTGTGAAATATTAAAACTTTTTACTTTAACAAACCCATTTAAAAAAAAAAAATCATTTTTTGTATTTATCTACTGTTGTTATATTTGCAGCCAATAAGCAGGGAAGCTTCAATTCTGGATGGTATGTATCTATTGCTTTTTTTATTAGAGGCATGTCTAATTGCCTTTGTGATTTCATGTTTTGAGGCTGTCTTATAGTTGAATCACTATATTCATTACTAAGATATGTTGTCACATCATGTATGTATTCTCAAATGGTTAACTTCAAGAATCCTATACTTGCGTGTTGTGTAGATGAGCTAACCAAAGTAATGCATGCTGCACAAAAGAAGATTTCCTCTCAGGTAAATAGATATTTCATTGTGGTTGATAGATAAACAAAGCATAGATGCACTGCTACATATTAAAGCAGCAACCGTTTTATGACAATAGGCCGAAGATGCAGAATATGAAGCTGCTTTCGCTTCCTCTGAGGAACCAAAAGGTACGCGAATAAGTACAAAAGCATTCTGCTAAAGTGGAGGTGTATTTTTTTGCTACTGTTTTAACCTTGTAAATACATTATCTGTTACCCTAGTGACGAATTGGTTATCGATTTGGTAGAGAAAAATTTATTTATATTTTAGAACGTCAAGGTGATAAGAGTTGTAAAAGACTCGTGGAGCAGATGGATCTAGATGATGAACCCGCAGAACAGGTAGAGCGTATTATTGTAGCGATCAGAAAGATGTGATTTCACGCTCTCGGATTATTGTCAGCAAATGTCTTAACTCATGTAAATTCATATAGCTTCAAGTGGAGGAACCCATGTCCTGTTTTGAAGACTTAATCAAAGTTGCTGAAGGTAAATCTTTGATTTTACCATGTATACAAATATTTGGGCCTCATTTCAAAGGATGCACAAAAGCTTTCCCTGTGAATTAATTACATTTGTTAATATAAACTCTAATAGACTTATTTTAAGTCAATGTGAATGTGTAGATGTAGACATGTGTTGATCTATGGTTATAAAGAATGTAAGATTACACTATGCGTGTTTGGTGAGATGGTCTTAGTTTAAGTGCAGCTATGAGCTGTTAAAGCAACGTGGCCGCCTTATTAATATTTTTATATATATTATAATAGAATATATAAAATAAATCTAGGTAGCTACTAGATGCCAATTTTTGACTTCTTTATCTTAGACTTTAATATAAATCTAATATAAGGCTTTGTTTTTTGGTTAAAGAAGTGTCCGGGGCAGGAGCACAACTAATTGAAGTACTGACCTCTACTGCATGTGTGAGTATCTATTTTTCTCCAACGTTGTCATTTGTTCTTAAAATAAGGTGTATAAACTCACTAACTGTATATCTTTTCAAAATTCCTATTAAAGTTAGAGCACCTACAAAACGGAGAGACCAAAGATGACATAAATTCTTTAGCTGGTGAGCAAAACGTGTGTTTCTTACTAGAGCTGCACGATTAATCGTTAAAAGATTGCGATCTCGATTCAAACACCCACGCGATCTCATTTATGAAAATCAACGATTCTCGTGTGTCTATTAATTTACACCTCGGACTAAAATCATAACGCTTCAATATGTGCTGGTCCTGCCGCAGAAGCAGTGAAAGCATTTTTATCATAAGGTATGTGACGACGTCACAAACAGTCTTTTCAAACGCACACTATCATTATTTCTGTGTCAAATGATCACAGAAGTAACGTTACTGGGATTAAACCAGACAGTTTCCAACTCACACGCATGGGACGCGTTTACAAGATCCTACTCTCCCAAATTAATCTCACACCAAATTACAGACCAACATATAAAGTAAATACAGCCTGACAACAAAACTGTTCTTATGAGTGTCTTTCAGGATTGTGATACATTTTTCTGACTATGCTTCACATCTTAACTGGGCATGTTTGAAACGAAACTAACGATTGAAGTTTGTAGCGCGGACAAATCCGAGTTGGCACTTATATCTGTCAATATGGTAAAACAAGCCATCAGAGTGTGTGGCGCTTATCACTTTATTAACTCTAATAGAGGAGTTGCGCTATTAGAGCTTTTCATCAAGTGCACAGCATTTCATGTTTTTAGGTTATTTTAAACAGTTTAGAGGTGAGAATACTGCGTTCTTATGTTCATCAGTTGTGTCTTTCTTTAGAGACCCCTTTAATCTATAGATATCAGGCAAATTTATAAATCTTTCTAAAAACCTTTAATTGCAAGCGTCACCTTATGAATTTGTTTTACTGTGAAATATTTCAGTTCAACTTTTGCATTTAAAGTTAAAAAAAGAAAAATCACTTTTGTTTACTTACACCATAGTTATTTTAGGTTAACCACGAAATATTTAATAATTTTGAATCAAAGTCCTACATATTACATACCTAAATTAAATATTTTTTGTCAGAACCTCCAGTAAATTATGCATTACTTTGTCATCATTCAGAATCGTAAAAGAATCGCAATCTCTATTTGAAACCAAAGAATCGGGATTCTGAATTTATCCATAATCGTGCAGCCTATTTACATACCATGCATTTATTGGCGTTTTAACTTTGTTCATGAAGAATTAATTGTTTGATTTAATTCTTATTTGTTAAATCTTACTTAAGGGGCTGCAAATAACATGGTTGATGTACTGATGGATTTCCTTGACGTTGAACTCCTGGATAAGGTGTTCTACTTGACTTTTGACTTATTTTTGTCTTATTTACACCACCCAGTGGCTGAGAGTCTGTCATGTTTCCTGCAGGTACAGGAAGATTTTTGCAAAAATGGATCCGAAATGGATGCTTTGCTTGAGGAGTTCGACTGTACGGCAATTTTTTATTCTATAGTGCAATTGAAAGTGATTTTAAATGATTTGAGCATGTGTTATAAGCAGGTGTTACTCCAGATCTGCTTGTTCTGACCAGTGCCGATGGAGCAGAATCATACACTGGGTCTGATGGCAAGGTATTACAGTCTTAATGTTAATTTACTGGTGAAGTAATGTTTGAAGTTAAAAATTATTTATTTTAAGCAGGTTTGTATTTGAAATACTTTTTTGTTTACTTCGCACTTCAGCTACAGGGAGATGCAGGTGTGATGGAGGTCTGTCCTGATTCTGAAGAATATCCATGTAAGTGAAATGCTTTCGTTTTAAATAAGGTCACAAGATATAAGCAAGAATTTCATTAGAAAAAAATATTCTTATATAAAGGATTAAAAAACGAACGAGAGAATTTGCTTTGCAGGTGTACAAGTCAAACCACAAGAAGGGCCAAATGCATCTGATTGCACCAGCACAGAAGAACAGGATTTAAGAGTCACTCATCTGACATTGAAAGTTGAAGATGAATCCGATGATATCCTTTTTGTTGGTGTTTTGCGAGAATCCCAATAATGTCAATAATAGATGCTTCTGAATATCGGAAGGTATGAAATAATCTGCTGTTCTCAATCATCATCTATAAAATCTAAAAATCCATACTTTTCGCAATGCAGAAGTTAGTGAAACATTTGTATTTGGTCCTGAAGACCTTGAAACAGGACCCACACCACAGTTCCAAAGCAAGGAAGCTCAGACGATCGAGAGTTGATAAACAAATGGCTTCAGAAATTCTGTCCTTTGTGGAAACTGATACACAGGTGCCAAGAATCATGTGCTCAGCAGGTTGGCGGATCAACCAAACTGCGGTTCTTGTTCCGTTCCCTTTCAGCGTGACTATAAAGCCATAGACGTCATTGTGCAAAACCTACTTGAAAGAAAACTAATTGTATCAGCCAATGTGTAATATCCATGTAAGCCCATTTGAAATGAAGAGCAGATGCATAAACCAATGATAAAAATAATCGGGAATTGAAATCAGGTCAGATGGTGTAATGCTGTTGCCACAGACACATTGCCATTTTTGTTAAATATAAGATGATGTTACATATATAAAAGGCATTCTAAAGATCTGTTAACTTAACAGCCTAATATTAAATTAATTGTTTGTTCATTTAAAGTAATGTGATTAACTGTTATATCCTTGATCTGCATTCAAGTCTAGATTTCTTAATGCTAACTCTAAATAAGTATGTTTTCTGTGTCACATTTAGTGAAATCTTTTTGGTCCAGGGGTATTTTACAAATGCTTTTGTGTGAAATGTACCTAAAAAAAAGAACATGTTGATTCATATTAGACTAGTTTGGTTTTTAACATTCAATTCACAAATCAAACTACTGACCAGAAGAACATTTTATGGTCCTGTAAATCAAATTCTGTAACCTCAGTTGTTGGTCTGTGGTTTATGAAGACTAGCGGTCTTCTAATCTGAACGAAGATTATAAAGCATCTCTGATATAAAATATCCGGAAATTATTTCTGTAACGGTGTTGTTTTAATGTTAATAAATACATGTCATTAAAACATGACCGTTTAATTTTTTTAATTTAACGTAATGTCATGTTAATTTTTGGTTTGTGTCCTGAAAGCGTCATTACTGCTGTTGTTTTCATTGCTAGATATGTCTCTTTTTCTCATTTATAATGTTAATCCCTGTTGAACATAGATATAATTTGCATCCGTTTTCCTTTCAACACAGTACATGTTTTGGGCCTTATTCCTGATTTAATGGTTTTCTTTTTAGTCTTCTGCAATAACTGCAATATATAACATCCCACCAAAAGCATTCAATACATCACCGGTAGAGCCCCACAGAGACCTTCGTTTAGAATTTCTATGTTGATTTATATTGTTTTTCGGCTGCACTTTCATCACCGCTTGCTCATAACAAATATTTTCCCTTTACATTACCCCTTAAGACGCTGTGTCAATATATTTCTATCCCTTAATGCTTTCATGCAAAAGTGGATTCATTTTCTTTGACTACTTTTATTGGATTATTAACTCCGTAGTTCTCAATCCGGGGGGCATGCTTGACCCCCTGGGAGTCAAGCACAACCACAAAATGTATGGCCCCCTAGATCCATTTTGGGAAATTTTATGAAATAAAAATGTATCCTAAATTTCATGTCAGACATCAGAAAAATAAGACCGCCATCCCGAATAATTTATGTTCCAGCATTTTGTATAACTGAATATCTTTTTGGTTTAACAAAAATTCTAAGTATAAGATTTTAAGTCTTTTTTGTGGCGACCGCAGAGCGATGCACCCTACACAAAGGGGGCCTCACAACAAAAAAGTTAGAGAACCACTGATTGAACTGTACCATCTGCTTTTTTTAATACTGACCTCCAAGTACAAACTTCAACAGGAAACCGACGCATGGAGAAATCCATATGCCACAATTAAATTAATTGCGTTATTATTGTTTTATTGGTACACACAGATTTATATTGCCACAAAACATACTGAACACAATACATGTGTTTTGATGGATCAATAAGATGCATTGTGTATGGAAAGGACACATTTTCCTGCGTTTATTTTGAAATGCTAAACATTTTGAATCATCCTTCTGATGTGTTTGATCCAATTGTGCATGCGCAGTCGGTTCCGATTTATGGTACGGTCACACCTGTCTTTTTGCTCCATTGACTTCCATTAATATGCATGTGAATGCGACAGACCAGAAACGCAAGCTTCTGCTGCAATGTTGAGCATGTTGCTGGGTTCTAAAGTTCAAGTTTGGTGAACTCTGACCTACGAATTTGCATCACGTGAAGAGGTGCAACCATGGATTCGTCACAGGCCCTCTTCCATTCTTGAACTAATTTACTCGTCCTGCTCCCCATCCATATTTGCAGCTGCATACGACCAATAGTTGCGTGCTCAAACTGCAATGTCACCGCGGCTTTAACACGTGGTTTGTGTTTATAATGGGTGTCACACAAACATGCACACAGTTGTAGTTGCATCTGTAGGCCCATTGTTCTGTTTCTTCGAGTTTCTTTCATCATTAGTATAATAACTGAAGTGTGGAAGGGCATTTTTTCTTCTGTGACGTATAGACTTGTCTTTCTGATCTTCTGTGTGAACACCATCCGTTAAGAAGTCTTAAGTTAGATCTGAAATCAGTGAATGTTAACTGTTCCAAAGTCCAAACTTAAATCCAGGCGTGACCGCGCTTTTGCGGTAGCCGCACCTAAACTCTGAAGCAGATCCCTTCCACATTAGAACTGAATACAAACTTTTAAAGTAAAGTTAAAAATGTATCTTTTTGTTATATCTTATGATATCTGATGTTTCTTGTTGTATGTTGTTGTCATTTCAATTGTACTTTTAACATTGTACAGCACATTGGTCAATCTAATTGTTTTTAATTGTTCTTTTTTACAAAAAAATTGAGAATGACGTGAGCCTGCGGTGTAACTGGTAGTCAAATTTAATAGGAAAATTCTGTTGAATAAAATTGTTTTTTAAAGTTCACTGGTATCTGGACGGTTTGATGTGATCGCTATATGACTAGAGCAACAAGCAGGGCCTTACCAGATATACCTTTGAACATGAATTCAAGAATGCTGGACGTCTTTAGGCTATATGTTAAAAAATGAACTGTAAGCGACTTCAAAAATGAGTGCCATGCAGCTAAAAGGATACTTTGAATCTTTTGACCAGTCGTTTCTCAAAACTGGATGAGTAGGAATAGCAATATCTGTATAGGCTAAAAGTCATTGTATGAGGATGCAACAACCAAAGATATGTACTGTAGGTTGTCATGTATTGTCTTTAATCATAAATTGCAAGATTTCTTTTTTCTTTTTTTCTCTTGTAGTAAAAAGGGTAAAAACAAGGTTAAAGAAATGACAAATGTCAATTGTGAAAAATTGTATGGCTTTAGAATTAAAAATGTGTGTACAAAATACAACATAGTATCAATATAATCTCTCCACTAAAATGAGGCATAAAAAATAATTAAAAAGACAGATATAACATGGTAAAGCATTTAGATAAATGTTAAATGAGGCACTTATATGTACAGTATATTTTAAATCACCCCCTAAAGAGCCAACAAAAAACCTGAGTCAAATTGTCGATTTAACTTTAAACACTACTATAATACTTTAAGATAATTCTTTGCTTTATCGATCCAGTGTTCATTAAGCATAAAATGTGATGAAATTGTCTCATTCAATACAAAAACACAAGTCCTGTGTCGGATAAGAAATATAAGGTTTTCTTAAGAGTTCTCAAAATGAGACGTCACAGTAGCTGCCTCCCAGTTCAGTGCCTTTTCTATTTAAAACCACACTTTCACATATTATAATGCCACCCCCACTATAATGTGTGAATCATCTTTGTTAGGTTCTGTTTTGTTGTCCAAAGAGTCCACGCTGGATGGTGTGTCATCCTCCACAATGGGTTTGTGTGAAGGGCAGAAGGGCACATATTTGGTCCAGGGGAAAGATGAGAGGCCGGCGCTTATACCGAAGGGCAGCCCGTAAACATCATCACTTTCCACGGTGTTGTCCGATGCTTTGTGGTGGACTGTGTTCCATGCAGTGATGCCTCGTTCGCGTTTTGTTCCTGCAATACAGTGTTTTGCATTTTGAGCATACCAAGATCACTGTACGGCTATTTTTATTGACTTGTGATTTTTTTTGGATGGTTTTTAAACCCATGCAGAGAGTGTAGAACGTACCGGGTATTGTGTTATCCAGAAAAAAGCCAAAGAAACCTCCAACAAACATGCTTGTTGTGAGAAGTACTTGAAGCACCTGGTCCAGTTCAACAACGCCTAGTGAAAATTAAAGCATGTGGGAAATGTTAAGACCGGTTACAATTTTTTTTTGCTGGCCATTGTGTTGCTTTCTTTGTGTTTCTAAATAAAATGCTCTAGATGGACGATTTCAAAATAATGCTTTTACAAAACAGTGGGGTTAGGCATCACAACTGTGTTGACAAGTGTGTTCTCAGTGCTAGGATTGGATGTGGCTACTTGCTGACCTAAGATCATTCATACAGTTTATGTACCTGTAGCAATGGCTGTGGGGTTTTTCAGTATCCAGTTGGGAATCACAAGTCCAGTGAACATGGAAAATCCGAAGATGAAGATGTTGCGTGAGGAATTCATGTCGGTGTACTAAATGAAAAGGAAGTCACATTAATGTCGTAGGTACTTCTTTTGGTTAGTGTTTTGCTTTTTTTGCACAAGGCCTCGATATCTACCTGTAGGTTTGAACATCCGGCAGCAGTAATGACCCCAAACATGACCAGAAACATCCCACCAATGACAGGTGTTGGTATTGTAGTGAATATGGCTGCAATTTTCCCAAACATTCCCATTACAATCATTAAAAATCCACTGGCCACAATCACCATACGACTGCCAACCTGCAGTTTAGACAAAATGTTAAATGCTCTCTTATTTGTTAGTCACATTGGATAAAGGTGTCTGCTAAATGAATAAATCTAACACTAACATAAACATGACACACAAGTTATAACATTTAAATTGGTCATAAAAGATGAAAAAGACCCTAACATACAGCAGAAGGGTCTCGTATAACCCTGTTTTGCGATAGCCAACTGGCTTCACATTTTGATTGACCAATCAGAAATGAGTATGTGATTGTTGTGAGATCTTGTACCTTGGTGATCCCCAGAGCTCCTACATTTTCACTGTAAGACGTGGTGCCGTTTCCTGTGCCCCAGGCACCTGCCAGGAGACATCCAATACCTTCAATGCCAATGCCCCTGTTGATGCCATGTCTGGGGGGTGGTGGGGCACCAGATAACCTGGCACAGGCGTGATAATCCCCCACTGATTCAATCATTGAGGATATGACCCCTGCCAGGATTCCAAAAACCCCGGCCAGGCTTACGGTTGGTACACCCCATTGACCTGGAAATTATATATATAGCCTTAATTGTACATTATAAAAATGCTGATTATCTTTAACACACAAACAACTATCTCAAATGTATTGTTCATCATTTATTCATCCTCATGTTGTTCAAAACATGTATGGTTTTCTTTCTCCTGCAAAAACAAAAGAAGATATTTTGAGAAATGTCTCAATGTTTTTATGTCCACACATTGGAAATCAGTGTTGTTTAGTTACCAACGTTTTTCAAAATCGTCTTTTGTGTTCTGTAGAAGAAAGTCTGGAATGACAGGGGTGATTAAATAATGACAGAGTTTTTGGGAGAACCTTTAATACTGCAATACCTGGATAAGGAAATCTAAACCAAGGAGCCCTCCCAATAACATCCCCTTTAACATCAGTGCGGGCCAGATAGCCATATTGGACAGGGTCAGAGGGTAGGACGTTGTAGATTGTCAAGATGTAGCAAATCAACCAAGACAGAGTAATTCCTAACAGGACCTGAGGAATCACACGAAAAAAAAAAAACATCGTTTGAGAAGATCAACCCTACTTTTGTGATGCATTTAGAGGCAGAATTTGAATGACTTACAGGTAGAATCTGAAATATGTACATCCTGGTGGTGTGAAACTTCTTGGCATTGCTGTATGTCGGGAAGGGTATGGGAATATGGCGGAGGTACTGAGAGAAGATCACGATTGAACATGTTGTCCTGCAGATGACAAATAGATGGGTGTTATGGTTGTGCGTCTACATTTGTGTATAAATAGCTTACGAGAGCTTAGCCTCCAACATCTCAAACCTTTACCATCATGAATACGAGCAACATAATACGAGTCAAACTCCCTTCTTTTTTTCTGTTTTTGTTCTGTTACAGGTCAGAGTTCAACGTGAACATTGGTAAACAGCACAAGATGTTACATTGGAAATTAGCTCTTCTGTGTTGCCATGGGTATGAACAGAACAACTGTGGTGTGACACACAGATGGAGTTATAACACTACACACATAGCAGAGATGCCCCAGTGGTGTCCTGCATTCATGCCAGCAGAGTCGAACAGCGATAGGCCGATCAGCGAAATGGTTGGTGCGATGGTCAATGGACCAATAAAACGCATGAAGAGGCCAATAAGACCGGTGAATCCCACCAGCACTTGAAACAAAGATCCAACCATGATCGATCCCTGAAGCTATGCAGAAAATAAAACAGAAAGGGGAGTTTTATCATGGCTTAACAAGGAAGCTTGGAAGGATGTCTGATTCAACCAGGGTGTTGTGATACTCACCACCTGCATGCGACTCTGCCAAACTTGAATGAATTCAGGTGAGGAGACATTGACCAAACTGGAATTCTGTGTCCAAGCCGGGCAGCTCCACTCGGGCATTGAAAGCAAAGCCATGCAGGGTGAAAGAAGCGTAAACGTCCCACCCTGGAGAATGGGTAACCTTGTAATATAAAAATAGAAGAAATATTGCAAATATAATATGATGCTTATGAAACTTAGTGATGTGTTTACAACCCTTCTCAGCAATCATCATGAAAGTACAGAACTTAAGGCCAAAAAACAAATTATTGCACATTTTTTCAAATCATTTCCAAACTCTATGATTTCTGACTAAGGGACTTAAATGTACTCATGTAACCTACCCTGAAGCAAGGGTGCCAAAATGAGTGAATGAATATGACTGTACAGTAAGATTTAAAGTCATGCGGCCGGATTAAAATCTTCTGAAACAGCCTGTAATGCCTTTACTGTCAAATGAGTGTGTGGGCACTCTTATTTTAGTCGGTTACCAAGTGATATTCAGAGGAATTATTATTGTTTTGTTCAGTTGACAATAGCTGAATTTAAACAATCATACAGCTTTACACAAAAGGGAGCTGCACGGTTAAGAAGAGGCCAAAGGAATGTGGATTTTAAATGTGATGAACCTTTAAGCTAATAAAATGGAAAATTCCTAATCTTATTAAGGTTTCTGGCTGCTGCAGAAATGAATCTGACCGATGCCCCACATTCTTCGGAAATACATTCCTGTTTCATATTTGTCATGTTTTATTAAAATACAAGTATGTCACCCGTAATGCTCCTGAGGACCAAGTAGGTTTGTTGAGTTAGCATATTTCTTTTAAGGTCCAGAATCAGCTCAAACAGAAGAATACAATAGAGATTTAGCCTAAAACATCCAGAGGCTTATGAGATTGCTTAGGCGACACTGCAAAAACTTTTCTAGGTCAATGAACCCTTGGTTTGAAAGTTTGGATTATATTGCTGAATAGGAGATGGCCTCTTTTGCCATGAAGAACGAAAACTGCACAAGAAAGTCAGAAAGGTTTGAAATGACATGAAAGTGAGGGAATGAAGACAGAATTTTCTTTTTAGACTGAACAATCCCTTTAAAGTGCTTTTGACACCATACAAAAGATGAACAGATTCTCTGAAAAATCACGCATCCATTAAAATCTAAATAATCCTTCAAAACGCTCCTTCAAGCTTTAAACTCTGTACATTTAACTTGGCTTTATAATATTCTCACGGTTTTGGTATTTTCTTGTGCTGTTCATTAGGTTTCCAACGAAGAACATTTTGCCAAGACCGAGTTAAAGAGCCGTACCTCACTCCAAAAGTGACCTGTAGTAAGGTGCACAGCCCTGACACGAAGAAGATGGTGCTGATGAGGTGACTTTGAGTGAGTCCATCATGTTGTAGACACAAGCCCTGAGACAGGATCAGAGGAATGGCAATAATGCCACCGAAAGCTGTAAGACAATGCTGGTGGAGAGAGAGGACGTGTGTGTTGTTAAGAGTAGTTTTAAAATCTTAAATTCATCTAAAAGCATGCTGAACAGGCAGTTTAAAAACAATTTCTTGAAATAAAAAAGACCTAAGCACACACAATGTTCAATTTTGTGGATTTTTCACTGTTTTGGGGTGTTTTCACACATATAATAATAATATAAAATACAATAATAAAATAAAAATATTTTTTTAAATGTAAATTGTTGTTTTCGGTTTAAAGGACCATAGCGTAATTTTCAATGCATTATTGGGTTAAGATTAACCCACCGTGTTCATTTTTAACCAAATTTAGGTCCCTTTTTGACCCAGCGCCGGGTTGCCAAAATAACCCAAATTGGGTTGTTTTTAACCCAGCATTTTTAAGAGTGTACCTTCTAACGTAAACAAATGTTATGTGGCCCAAATTTAACATCCGGTAGACCTCCACAAAGAATCAATGACTGTTGAGCAGTTTTCATTTAATACAGTTAATATAAATTAAAATAAATTAAATATAAAAGAAATTGTATATTATAACCGAACTCGGACCGAAAGTTAACTTCATCACAGATATGCATTCGATGAAACCATCCATACATAGTACCAACCTGAATCCCCAAAATAATGCAGAGGTACCATGGTGGAATATCCGTGACACAGTATGCCAGTTTATTTCTTTCTCCGTCCTGTGAAAATGTATCGTTATCTTTTTCGGGCAACTTTCCGAATCGATCGACACCTTCAACCTGAAAAGCAAAAAAGCTTTTTTATATGAGCTCTTTTTTTTAAAAACAAAAACATGATTTAATGTGAGCGATTGAACCTTACAATGAGAGGTTTTTTGGGTTTCAGATAGAAATAGCTCCATATAGTAACGACACAGTTTCATTTGGTACTTTTTTTAAGAAAATATACATTTCTTTAAGGAGTGATTAAAGATGAGCAGGCCTACATACTATATGAATGTAAGTGTTATAAGTTCTCTAAACACACACACATCTACTACCTCTATCTATCTGAATAAGGACATGTACATTGAATGTTTATTTGCACATCTTTCTAAACCACACTAAATAAAATCCTTGCATTACAACAATTATTGTATTAGAATTGAAAACAAAATTCTTCTACGTATAAAGTGTTTACAAAAGAATAAATCCCAAATCTGGCAGAGAATAGCGATGGCAACGTACAAACACAAACAAAGTGCTTTAGTCACTGGAATGTGGAGCAATAAGTATGACCGAAACATGAACCCTTCGGTCAATCTTCCGTTACAATGTGGTTGATAAGGAAGAATTATCACATACAATTTATTTTTATCACTGTGTTTGTAAGGATCATATAACCTCTCACTGACATAACAACTAGTAACAAAAACAAAACCCAATACACACCTATAATAATAAAGAATTACACAATATTGAATCTGATCTTAGTTCTCAGACTCATCGTAAATACAATTGAGTAATTTCTGTAAATCTAATGAGCTTTTCATAACGCAAGATACTCACAGAAAACGCAAAGTTGTCCAGATCCTCGCTGTCTTTCTCTGGAGCCATGAGCGTGGTGTTGAATTCTCAATGGGAATCCTAACAACGAAGTTTACCAGATAGAGATAAAGAGTGAGAGAGAAGGGGCTAGTTAAGGACAGTATTAAAAGAAAAGATGAGGAGAGGAAAGGGAAGGAAAGGAGGGGATAAGATAGAGGCACGAGACAGGTCAGTGGCTGCTGATGATTGTGAAGGCAATGGGACCAATCAGCTGCTCATGTGAACTTCATTTCACCACAACTAACAGGCAGCTGATCAGAGCCACGTGCTGGCGGAGCTAAACTCCTTCTGGATTATAAGAATACACAAACTAATGTGTGCATGTGCACCAGTGCATTTGCCTGTGAAATTAATCATAATGCATTTTTATTACACATATAGTACCTTAAAGGTAGGGTTCACCCAAAAATAGATATTCTGTCATCATTTATTAACCCTCATGCAGTTCAAATCCTGTAAATGACTCATTTTTCTGTGGGACACGTGTAAGAAGATGCATCAGGGGTTTTGTGTTCATCCATGAAAGTAAGTGGTTTGATCACCTTCAAAATATCTTCTTTTGTGTTCTGCAGAGGAACGCCATATATCACCCTGGACAACAAAACCAGTCTTAAGTAGCACAGGAACATTTTTAGTAAGGGGTAAAAATTACAAATGTTTCTTTTTGCCAGAAATCACTAGGATATTAAGTAAAGATCATGTTACATGAAGATATTTAATACATTTCCTACCGTAAATGTGTATAAACTTTCTTTTTGTGAGTGAATGGCCTGCTACAGTGCCTTAGATTAACAATTTCAAAGGCGATA
Organism: Triplophysa dalaica; assembly: GCF_015846415.1. Classification (NCBI taxonomy): domain Eukaryota; kingdom Metazoa; phylum Chordata; class Actinopteri; order Cypriniformes; family Nemacheilidae; genus Triplophysa; species Triplophysa dalaica. The sequence goes on from NC_079555.1 coordinate 4,896,068, forward strand.
GATTTTTTTGCACCCTCGGATTCCAGCTTTGTTAACAGTTGTTGTTTCGCCAGATAGTGTCCTATTCTAACAAACCACATATCAATAGAAAGCTTATTTCTTCAGCTTTCAGATGACGTAAAAATCTCAATTTCGAAAAATTGACACTTAAGATTAAAGTTTTGTCGTCCAGGGCACATATTTGCAGTAGATGATGACATTTACATTTAGTCATTCAGCAGACGCTTTAATCAAAAGCGACGTACAAATGAGGTCAAAAATGGAAGAAATTGGAACAACATAAGGACAACAAAAAGCATGAGTGCAATAAAACTGGTCTCATACAGCCTACCACAATATACAAAGCTATGTTTTTTTTGTTCGTTTTGTGTAAGAGTATAGAAAAGAGATAGAAATCAGAACAGATCGGTCAGGTGCTGACGGAAGATATGTGTTTTCAGCAAATTCTTAAAGATGGCTGCAGAATCTGCTGATCTTGTAGCAGCGAACAGATCATTCCACAAATCTGGAACCGATCCAGAGAAGGTTTGTGAGAGATTTTTTTACTGAATCATGAAAGGATTTACATTCTTGGGTGGATTATCCCTTTAAAATGGTCCCTTTGTGGAATTGTGGAGGTACTTCTGCAAAACTGTTGACTGTATTAATCTAATAGGTTTGAAAGTAAAACTACAATGGCAGGAATAAGGTTGAACTTTGTTCTCGGGACAATTTTTCATTTATTTTAGGTTAGGAACTTCTTGATACAATTTGTCGCGTGTTTTATATCTTGTGATTGTATACATTTACAACTTTTGTTATACAAAAATTAAACTGTTTTAGTTTTTTGGACTGTGTAATCCAAACATTTTTCAATTGTTTTTTAATAAGCGTTTCCTATTATGCCTGCTCATTCACTACAAAGGATGCACTGCCGAGCCAGAGATTACCAAATACTAGACTACTGATCACATGTTTAGCATTTTGGAGACACTAAAATAACAAACATAGTCTTTCTTTCATCACTTCCACCCAGCAGGATGCCCGACAGCCTACATATCTGTCTGACATATCTCTGAAAATATTTCAATGTTCCTTAATAACTTATGAAATCATGCCATGTACTTACCTTAATGGACATTCCACCGATGTGAATCCTTTTTTGTGTTGACAGACCTCTCCTAGGTAATGATTGCGAAAGGAAACAACTCAAGGAAGTTGTTCACATCGTACTCATAGCATCTGACCTTTCCCCTATTTGATTGGGCAAACATATGGAGACTTATGTTTAAATGCCAATCAAATTAGTGTGAATTGCTGCAGCACTTAATGATATATAATGGAGAGGGTTGTGTCACAGAGTGTCTTGGAAAATGAAATCATGTGCAGGTTCATACTGTAAAAACGATTCTGTACAGTGGGTCATGAGTTTAGCGCCTTATTTTCGGCATCCTTCCCATAATGTCGACAGATCATTCAGTCTCATTCTCAATCATGCACACTGCTTTGTGTACAAAGAATGTTTCATTTAGTTGAAGTAGGGGAGAGTCTAAATGGATGATGTATTATGAGTTTGCTCGCCAAGGATCAGCGATTGCAAAGGTGGCTGTGGCAGAAACAAGCATTAAAGTAATAATTCACTCGAAAATAAAGATTTTGTCATCATTTACTTCACCCTCTTGTAATTTCAAACCTGTATGGCTTACTTTCTTCCTCAAAACACAAAAGAAGATATTTTGAAGAATGTTGTTGGTCCTATTCACTTGCATTGGTTTTTTTGTCCATGCAGTATGAGGAAATGGGGGCCAGTGCTGTTCAGTGTCTAACTTTCTTCAAAATATCTTCTTTTGTGTTCTGCAGGAGAAAAAATGTAATAAGGTTTAAAATGACAAGAGGAGTGAGTAAATGATGCAGAATTTTCATTTAGGGTGAACTACCACTTTAAACATGCATTTGCTGCACAGCTCTATTACCATGGCTCTGAGCATGGCTCTGTTGTCCTTCAGGAATCTGAAGGAATTTTGTCTTCTTGCAGCATGTAGTTTCATAAATCTTATTATATTGCACTCAGATGTTAATTTAATTAAATTGAGCCTGTTAGATACTGTTCTACGTATTTGCATCCATTTTATGATTTGACAGGAAATCAGGTGGCGATACAGTTTATCAACGATGGATGATGATTTCTGTTTATAGGTTTTGTGTGTGTGTGCGTTAAATAAGAGGGGCGGTGCTGGTGCGTGACGTCACTGACTGACAGACACAACTTCTGCTCGCTTTGCACTATTGTGGTGGAGGTTGATGGCGCCGTTCCGAATCAGGTTTGATTAAATCTGCCCTTGTTAAACGGGCAGTGGTGCAATAGAGCACATCACTTTAAAAGAAGGAAGGAATCGCATACAGCCCAAAATATGAACATATTTCTAACCTGAGCAAACAGGAGGCGCGTCGGGATTGACTGCAGCATCCACCTGCATCCCGCGGGCGCATCAGTCTCTCTCTCTCTCTCTCTCTCTCTCTCTCTCTCTGAGTAAGCAAAAGTGTCGGGACTGAGCACCTAAAGATTGAAAGCGATGGCTGCCGGCGCAGGATGCGGGGTGTCGGTCGATCAGTACCGGGCCGAGGTGGAGAGGCTGACCCGGGAGCTTGCCGAAGCCAACCGGGAGAAGATCCGGGCTGCGGAATGCGGTCTAGTGGTGCTGGAGGAGAACCAGACACTCAAACAGCAATACGCGGAGCTGGAGACCGAGCAGGAGGGTTTGAAACGGGAGCTAGAGCAACTGCAAGAGGTAAACAGTGATAGTCTGAAGTATCTGAAATAAGATAGATGTGCATGTGTTTTATTAAGATACTGTATCAGTGCCAAATATCGTTACATTAATACCGTTAGTTACGCCTGTTTTGGCCCTGTGAATTTTGACAAGAGAATTTTGGCCTCTTGCAGTACTACTACATTGTCAATATCATGTACCATGTTGCAGTAAAATTAAAATAATTTTAAAATACTTTTTAGACATTTTAAGAGGGGGGCTTTTGACATGTTATTGCCTTTCTCTGGGTGAATGGTTACTTTTGATTTAAAATACAGATTTGAAAGCTAAACCTTAAAGTGTCGCATGTTGCTCATAACTTCATAATTGTTTAAGTGTGTTGTTGTACATGACAAGACTAAACTTGTACTAGAGACCTTGGGGGCGACTAAAGTTGCATGATCAGCCCTACATTGTTAGGGAGCTCGAACACACCCTATTAAACTCAAACACATATGCTTGCTCCGTTGTTTTAAACCAGCATTTGTCCCATTTCAAGATGTGTGTCAGTTATTTTTATAACTAGTTACGAGTATTATTGTATGTTTCCCTAATGACCCCCAATTTCCCCTGAAAGTAAAGCACACTAGAAAGTCAAAGACTCTGACTAATGGCTCTTTGTTTTGCTTTACGATGAGTGTGAATGCTTATCCCAAACATAGTTATTTACTGACGGTGTTACGTCTTTGCAGTGAGTAATTGTCACACAGTTTTGTTTGTCAGTAATTATGTTTTGTTTATAACAAGATCGGTATAATCTGATCGGTAGGTTTGATGGTTTTAATAAAGCAAATAATTGTAGTTTATGACTGCATCACACGTCTTTATTTTAATAATCATTGAGTTGGAAAATCCGTATTAAGTATAACTTTTTTAAATTGTTTGCAAAACATTAAACCAATTTTTTTATATTTCACTAAGTATAGAACGGAATCTTCTCTCTTGTTATTTTGGGAAAACTATGAGCTCAACGCAGACATGTTCAACTGCAGATTTGTCTGCGCAGGCTCCTTATCACGATCAATAATGCACATCTGTGTTTCTCCTTGCCTTTCAGATATCTATATCTCTCTGTCTGTTCAAAGCAGCTGGGCTGTTTATAATTCAGTCTGTCTGCGGCTGATATTTTTGTGAAGGGCACAAGTGCTGCCTTGAGGTGATATTTCCCCATGAGGAAAAAGCCTGCCATATCTCTCTCTTGTTCTTTATTTGGAATGTAAAAAAACACTGCCCCATATGCATGGCAACTCAATTCATTTGAGAGTTATCCATGAATCAACTTGCAAATCAGATTTTTGGGGGTTTGGTGTTGGACAGGGTTTTCCATTCACAGTAAGAATAGCTATTAAGTTCTCATTCCTCATTCTCCGTAGCTGTGGTACATTCTATCATCATTTCTTTCGCAGAACAAAAAAAAGAAGATATTTTGAAGAAAGTTGGTAACCCAACGGCCATGGACCCCATTCAGTTCTATTGTAAGGACACAAAACCGATGCAAGTGAATGGTGCCGACGCTGTTCCCTTACCAACATTCTTTAAAATATCTTCTTTTGTGTTCTGCAGAAAAAGTCAAACAGGTTTTAAATGAAGTTGTTAAAATGATGAAAGAATTTTCATTTTGGGAACTATCACTTTAATAATCCTGCTAAATGGATCATTAGGAATTAATTTTAGAATTCACGAATGGCCACCAATGCCATCTGTAACCCAAAATCCAGTTTACTGGTTGTTCAGGAGCAACACAGCATCTGTTCACAGACGGTTTTTGCTACCTTGATTACTTTTGGAAATAAGACATCTTCAGTTTTTCACTATATAAAAACAATAAGGAGTAAAAATTATTCACTATAAAAGTGTGTTAAACAGTAAATAGATCTTTAAATGTTTTAGTCCCTCATGACATGGACTGTAGGAAATAGCCTCTAGTGTTTTATCCCGTTACAAATGGAGAAAACGTATGTACTTGAACAGTGTAGAGAACTGTATTGCCCTAAAGTTCGGCTTCCACATAAATCCTTCAATCATGACTTGATACAAAGTGACAAGACTTTTGCTGATGATTATCGGAAAAATTCAGTGAAGTGTTTGAATATCTAGCTTTAATATCTCCATGTACTTACAAGAAACTCAAAGAATGTTTTTAAAGAAGAAAATGTATTTCACATAATGAAAGTAAATAGGGACTGTAGTCTCAAACTTTTTTGCATTGAATGAACATACTTTTATGTTTTAGTCCTTTATTAACTTGTGTTATGTGTAAACACACAGATGGATCAGAACACAAGGGTTGGTAAATTATGTCAGAATGGTCTCGACAGAAGTCTGAATATTGCTTTCCAGTTTCCTTTCACATCGCCTGAAAGACGTACCTAAACAACGACCAGAAAAAAAACATTGCTATCCGATTTACAATAAACTGTGTCAAAAGAACAAGCTATTATTCCACGGATCAGATGAATCATCATGGAGTAAAGTGTCTTGCTCAAGGACACACTGGTGGTGGCTGCTGGGATCGAACCAGCAACCTTTTGATTTACCAGTTCAGCGGTTTAACCCACTAGACCACCATCTCCAGGTCTAGATCTTTGTTTTTGAGTAGGCCTTTCACAAATTAACTGGAAGATTTAAGTATGGTCTGACGAGATATGTCTGAACTCCGATGTCCAGTTCTTACTCGTGCAAGTGTCAGGCCTCATTTGAATGCTCACAAAAGGGCACGGAGCGCTGCTGGGTCATCCCTATGGACTTGACTGAGAAAAGACAGAAGGACACAGTAGAAAAGAGACCTTATATGACTCCTGCTCACCCTCCCTGTCCACATCAGCAGGGGTTTCAAGGAATCAGATCGATAAAGACTGGCCCTGCAGACCAGAGTTTGTCTCACCAACCCCCAGGATTCCCAGCACCATGCACAAAGAACCCATCTCTTAAAATCCCCTGAGGTGAGAGATATTGATTTATGTCTCTCTCGCCAGAGGGTTTTTTGTTGTTGTTGTGATTGTGAAGAAGCACCACACTTTGAATTATTACAAATAAGCACAATTTTCATTGCTACTCCAGAGAACAGACTTGTAACGAACCTCATTAGTTACAGTATAGACCACCGCGGAAGACGTAAACGATGCTGGTCCAGAAGATCTGTTTCTGTATTTTTTATCATTACAGAAACATTTGAACAAAATATACAACCAACTGAACATTTATAACCAATTCAAAATGTTTAAAACTGAAATTTCTGAAGCATTTTCTGTTTAGATTAGATTATGACTCCTGTATTATTTTGAATATCATTTATGATTAACCTATTATTAATTCTGTAGAAAACAATGCATTAAGATTCTAGTTGTTTTTGTTGTGAAATTATTCAAAATAATACAAATGAAAGAGAAAAAAGGAGATAATAAAGACCATTAGAAATGTTAGAAATGTGTAAAGCATCTGTTCTGTGGTTTTGCATAACTGGCTTCAGATTTCTAATAGATCATTGAATGAATGTGAGTATCTCTTACATTTACGAATTTGGCAGACACTTTTATCCAAAGCGACTTATATTGCATGGTAATATACATTTGTCTTTGACTATGTGCTATCCCCTGGGATCGATCCCATGACCTCGGCGTTGCCAGCGCCATGCTCTAACCACTGAGCCACTGGAAAGTTCTACATGTTGAAGCTGTTTAGTACTTTGCAGTTTTATGTTGTGTCTATTTCTGCTGCAGTGTAACCTGGGGACTTTACCCAAGGGTGTGTGGATGTATCATATAACTTCACTTCAACATCTACAGTAAAATAACCCTTTGATTCTCACAATGTAGTGAATAAAGCCTGTACTTTGATCTGATAGGGCAGGCAGGCAGTTATGAATGTTTTCCGGCTGTGGATTGTAGATTTCCATAACGCTTCATTAGTGTGACGAACCATTTACTGCCTTATAGACTCCATTATAGCGCAGAGAGATACCTGAGGCCTAAAATGATAAATTATGTATATTCATTTATATGATATACTTCTAAAATTATTGAAAACTAACAAAAATGAAATTATAGTATACAAAGCTTTTTGTTTTATTGTTTATTCAGAAATATGTAAAATGTTGTAATAGAAAGATTTTTGGATTGTAACATGTTAAACAAATAAATTAGGGCAGTCAAACCCAGAATAAAAATTGTTTACACAATATATGTACACATATGCACAAATGTATATATATTTAGGAAAAGTTTAGATGTATTTATTTATAACTAGCAATAATTAAAATTATACATCTTTTTTTTTCTAAATATATGCATGTATGTTTATTTATTTATAAATACAAAATTAAAATGCACAGTAGAAAGACATATATTATGTAAACACAAACTTTTATTCTGGATGCGATTAATCGTTTGACAGCCCTAATTTTAATATGTATATTTAATTTAAAGCAATTTACCAAAAAACACTTGTCAACAAACCTTGACTTTTAAGCTAAATAATGACACATTCAATTGGTATGATTGCAACCGTAATCCCCTTTGAGTCCAGCGGTTGATAACCACAAAAACCGACATAAGCGGATGTTGAGTAGATGCAGCGAGAGGCATTCACTTTTACATACCATCATTCTAAGTCAACATTTTAAACACCGCCCTAGTCATCCATAACAGCTTGTTTAGATGGTCCCCATTGTCACAGTTTCCTGTCCTTCAGTTTTTGTGTGTTCAGGTGTTGAATGTCACCTGACCTCTCTGGTTACAGTACTTCATGGATTGTATGTAGGGCACTTAGCCTTTCAGGATGCTGTAAAGTGACATTATTATTGGATGCTTTAGGCAGAGGACTGGAACACAGTCTTCACAATACAGGACAATTTACTGCCACAAAATACTTTAGACTTGACCTAGTCTGTGCTTATAACCAATGGCACTCCAACAGAGAAAGAGATGGAGAGCGACAGCGAAAGAAATAAATGGAGATGAGCACAACATTGGATCTTAATTCATTTTAACCGTGATGAATAGGCTTGTTTTCATTGCCTCCGGAGGCACAGCTAATTTATTGTTTTCCATATAATGCTGCATGCATTATATGATGTGGTCTGCTTTTATCACTGAAGAGCCCAAACAAGTTGCAGATCATTTACTGTTTCCCCAAAAGATGACCTTGTTGCCTGTGAGCAGTGATGATTTATATTTCCCCCCGGTGAGAGGTCCAAATAGCCGTACTTGGTAAAAGATGAGGCCCTTTTCATGTCTGTTGCAATATCATTGCATTTCCATTAAGAAATAATTACATTCATCCTCTTTTATTCAACAAGGTATAATTGAGAAGAAAAGCTTCATTTCTTCTCAGGGATGATCGAAAATCCCAGACATCTTTACTCCTGTCTCAAAGGGTGAAGTGCTTTAAAACAGTCTTCTGTATTCCTGTCGGCCTAACATTTTTCGCGGATAATAGGCTGTGCTGTAGTGCTGCAGAGGTTTTCAGTAGAGAGGACAGTGTTCACTATGGCACTGTAAACCTGGATAAGTTGGCAATACTCAAACATAAACATTTGCCTCAAAATTTTTGAGTTTAAGAGGTCCTTTTTTTACGTAAGCAGAACATTAAAGTTTTTATTACTGTTAAGTTAGAGTTCTTACCAAATCTTAGCAAGTGTGACTTAAATATTTAATTTATCCTTTATATGAAATGAGGTAGACGGAACTTAAACAAGTTTTTTAAGTTCATAAGCATTTTTAAGTTTACTAAACTAAATTCTTTCAGTTTCTTTACTTTACATATTTGTTAGTCTTAATATGGATAAATCATACACCTGGACCTATGCAACCCAAAATGAGCAAGAAGAGACTGATATCAGAACTGGCATTAGCACAGTTACTGCTCACTGTTAACATGACTTTCGCTGTACCTGTGGTAAGAGCATTGTGTTAACAACGCAAGGTTGTGGGTTCGATCCCAGGGTATTGCACATACCTAAGTATAAATGTATAGGTTAATGCAGTGTAAGTCAAAGCTTCTGAGAAATGTAAATAATACAAGTTATAGGCCCAATGTGGCTTCGCAGAGCCTAATCACATGCACCACTATAAAATAAATAAAAAATATGTCAAACCCTTCTAATATCTAAGAGAAGTGCAGTCTTTAACTTTACTAAAAACAAATAAAATAATCATATTTTATTTACTTAATGTAGTCTTACACAAAGCTTGCTAGGAATTGGAAATCCTTCTTGACCAATTGTGTTGAATTAACGTTTTTAAATTAAGTAAATTGAACAAGGAGCAAATCAATTTTTTGAGTTTTTGTCAAAACTTCAAGTTAAACAAAAATAATCATTATACTTTACTCAAAAGTAAAAAAAGTGTTTCAGGAACTTAAAATATTTAAGTAGAACTTTTTTATAAAGTTAAGTTTACATAACTTAATCTGTATGATTATTTTGAACATTTGGGTTTGCATTCTGTATATTCTTTTCTCTTTCTTTGCTCTAATAACCCAGGGGTTTTTGTCAGCCAAAGCTCTTTGACCTCAATAATTTACTTGAAGTACCCCCTGAGGGGTACCCTTGAGGAAGTTAATATTTCAATAATTTAATTGCACATTTGCGTGTTTAACTTTAAAATAAATATTTGTATCTGTCTCTATCTGTTTTTAGTAGTAGCCTAGTATTTTACATAACTATTGTTATTTCTTAATATTTCATTGCTTTTATTTTTTTGAGCGCTGTATGGGCACTGAAATACAGTGTACTTCAACAACTAAAAAAGTTGGGAAAGCCTGCTCTAACCATCTAAAATATGCAAGATCTCAGTAGTTTATTGAGCTTTGCTAGTGCAGTTACTTTAGCTTTGTGTACATGCCTAACAACATATTTTGGGCTTCAGATGCTTGGTCTCTGCAGATGCTCCCGGTTTTTCCCACACGATGTTGGAAACTGATTGCGAGTTCCTCATTAAAAATACAACAACAGGAATGACCTTCCATGTGGGGTCAAAACCCCACCAAAGCACAACAAGCTCCAGGTGTACCATAACCACTGCGCAGGGTTGACTTCACAGCAATGTTCTGTTTATACAGAATATATGGATTATTTATTTACATGGTCAGACCTGCTAAAAAATAAATATGAGTGAATTCTTTATTCTACCTATTTTGAGAACATTTCACCTTAGTCATCATAATTATGTTGAATGTGTACAGCTTTAGGCAGTGCGAATCCTATTTTTATGGCAAACAATATGCTCACTGAGGCTCAGCACCAAAGTATGTTGCTCTATTGCAAATATACGTATGCTGTTCTTTGAGGCTCCTTTATGGCTTGCTATTTTATCCAGTTCCATCTATATTCTCTAACACACTGTTCATGAGTCATTGAGATGAATTACTGAGCTGGCAGTGTTATCACGAGCCAGCTTGTGTATTGTGCTGTATAGGGTTCTGACAGCGGGCAGTTCAGACAGTACTGCTGCTACAGATGAGCAGTTGTTTTTGTAAAATCTCTGGATCTGACATGTTATTAAATATGGATAATCTGTCAAGGAATAAATTGATTAAGATACTACTACTGTACATTTGGAGCAAAATGAGACTTGAATTAAGTTGAATTAAATATTTTTTAATTCAAATTGACAGCTGTCTGTGTAGATGTTTTGAGAGAAAGGATGTGTTTGAGGGGGTTGATTTTGTCAATGTTTTACAAATGGTTTGACACTTTTCACAGAAGATGACAGTTTTTTCATCAAATAGAATGTCATCACAATTCTACATCGCCTTTTTTCTAAAAGTGAAAGAGACATTGAAACATAGTGAGTATTGGCAAGACAACAGACTTGCGTCTAAAAGCCGCTGTAAGAGGATAAATGTAACCCCAATGACAAAAACTGTGGACCTTCTGGATTTTTCTAGGGTCATCCAATCTTCCTACACGTTTAGTCCTGTGTGTGCTGATGTCAGGATACAATCAGTCTATGATTTATGTTTGCATTCATTTTTGCTTCTTTAGTGTATTTGTGAGTCGTGAGATCCTGAGTTTGGAGTATGCAGAAAATTTGTGCCAATTATTTTCTCTTTCCAATTTGTGTTGCCCATACTTCAGGAAAATATGCTGCAGTACGCAGTCATCAGAAGTTTTACTTTTGCATATACTGTATTCTGTAAAAATAACAGGCATCGTGATACCAGAGAAGCACAGAAACTTTGTATTTAAGGTCAATTCAAATGATAATTTAAGTTTAATTAAACTTGGTTGTTACTTTTAATTTGGGAAGTGTATGAAATCGTTATGATGGTTGTTTGCATCTTGTGAGTTCTGTGGGCTCAGATTTTGAATGGATTTACCAATAACCTCTAATTCTGTTCGAGCATTATGTTCAACAATTGTTTTTTGATCATTTACGTTTCTGATGCATAAAAATGTTCACTCATGACTTAGTTTCAGGATAACATATTGCCCTTAACCAAACCATTAAGGGATAGTTCACCACAGAAATCATTTACTCATCCTCATGTCATTTCAAACCAGAATAGACTATTTTAAAGAATGTTGGTAATCGGACCACGGTGGTAGATATTTACAAGCATTGGTGTTGTGTCCATACAATAGATAGGAATAAGTACCGCCATTGTTGTTCGGTTACCAACATTCTTCAAAATATTTGACAATTATGCCCCAAACACCTGAAAATCACATGAAACCCAGCCAACCGATTGAAACTGATACAGATCATACGTAACAATGACTGAACACAGTATTCAGTCTGAGGTTTCGCCATCACATTTTGTTAAGGTTTTTCCGTAACATTTCCCTTTTTCTAGAGTCATGTACTGATTATCCTTTGCTGAAATCAAACAAACATTTTTTAAGTGATGTGGAATGGTTTTGCAAAAGCTTTTATAGTTGTGCAGTCTCATAAGTGAGCATGACAGTGTCTCCATCACACTCTAAATAGAAGAAACCAGATGGAGATGGTGGGCTTTGTGGACACACTTCCTTCACAAACCATCTGCCCTTTTACATTATACAGTCAAGACCTATCTCGGTGCATGAACCAGTCTCTCTCTCTCATAGGGTGCAGCTGGGAGGCCCGGGGTTTTCCGCAGGAATTCTGGGATATTGGCAGGCCCTCATTTTAAATAACAATGAGGGCCTATTCACACTTCTGCCACCGAATTAATCAAAGCAGTCTTTCCATTTGGAGTTTTTTTTCCCAGAGTTCACCGGTCAGGGAGAGAGTTGATGAAGAAGTGCAAGCTGTCGGTGTTAATGGATTCATTTCTTTTATGGTGCAGATTTCTTTTTGTTTCTTGGTTAGTTATAATCACAGCTGTTTACTGTGCAAAGTGTCCGTCTCCAAGAAAAGCGTTTAGTCATACTTAGTTGATGTTGTAGTGGAGTAGGCGGGGCGAGACCGTGGTTCGAGACCGGTGAGTAATTGTTAATGAGAGCCAGCTGTGCGTGCACTGGGCTCGAATCACGCAGGAGATCGGCAGCATATAAGAGAACGAGCGACCGGACCATCGAACAGAGAGGACCGGGCCCGAACATGTTTGTATTTATGTTTTGTTTGCCGGCGGTCGGCCGTAAGGGGCCGCCGGCTGTTATTACTTTATTAAATGTCTAAATGTTATCCGGTTCCCGTCTCCTTCCTTCCTTTTAATGAACTTTGTTACAGATGTGTTCATGGATTCATGGACTGTGCCAGAGAGTTTCAAATAGATATCTAATCATTAACACAGGCGATCTTCATTCAATAATCATTCTCAATTGATAATGTAGATCTCATTTTATAGTGTATTATATTGTACATACTGTAACAGCAGACTGCAAAACAAATATTTCTTCCTGAAGATAACGATGACAGGAATCATGACATTGATCTTTGGGAAGTTCAGTATTTGACTTTTTCTGCTCTCATGTCAGCAACTTTTCATCCGTCTGCTCCCTTCAGCCAGAGTAGCCGAAAGTTGCCGTCCACTACAATTGATTTTTCTCCATCCTTATCCAAATCTCTCCCTCTTTTCTACATTGATTTTCTGTTTTCATGGGATGTGTCTGCTGGTCCTCATCCCAGTTATGATTATGCCTAAAATAGCTCAGGACTGTGAGCATCATAATATAATCTGAAAAGAGCAGATTACAATTTGATACGTCTGGTTTATATTGGTGCTTTAAATGAATCATTATGTACTTATAAAAACAGTATGTTAAAGGTGACGTGTACAGTTTTCTTTATATAGGGACTGTATGCAATATATGAAGAGTTTGGTTTCAAAATGAGATAATTCCATTAAAAAATCAAAACTCTTGTTTTTTCGTTTGTGAATTCCAATTAATATCAGTCAAACTACAGTTGGTGGGTTTTGTTTAAACCATAAAAACTTTAAAAAAAACAGCCAAATAACACATTAACACACAATAAAACATGATAACATAATAAAAAACATGATTTATCTCATTTTGAAACTCTTCATATACTTTAAAAGGACAAAAAGTGTCATGCCAATCCTGACACAGCAACTTCAGGTCAAGTGGTTGGCTCAGTCGTCTTCCTGTTAACCATCCCTGTGTTCTCCGAAACAAGACAGGACGCTTAAGTCATGATGCGTCGGATCTGCATGGCGCTAAAACCTGTGTCAGGGGAATCGGAACACTGTTTCTATCGATCAGAGCGAGGAAGTGAAATGTTATATCGGTTACCTTAAAGGTGCAGCACTTGAGTGCAGGTGAACAGAATATCTAAATGGTGGATTAAAAGTACAACATTTGGTTGTTTTATGTTTGCATTTGGCAGGCATCCCCACCTATTACCATTGTAGGTAAAAAAAAAATGAGTCAATGGGGGATGCGATCTTTTGGGTTACTGACATTCTTCCAAATATCTTCCTTTGTGTTTAGCAGAACAAAACATGTATACAGGTTTGGAACAATCTTAGAATGAGTAAATTATGACAGAATTTTCATTTCGTTTCTTCTCGGTTCATGTTTGCTTTTATCAATGACCAAGACAGGGTGTGAATCTGTATCTTGACAACCGATTAGTTCTTGCATCTTGCTGAATACAATGTTGGCTGAGATTTGTGCCAAGCGCTTTTCTTGCTGCTTTCGCACATTCTAATACAATCTAATGTGGACTGTTTTTATCTGTCTTCTGCAGGCGTTCGGTCAGGCATACACCAACCAGCGTAAAACAGCCGAGGATGGCGAGACGCACGAGGAGACGTTGTTGCAGGAGTCTGCTTCCAAAGAGGCTTATTACTTGGGACGTCTGATGGAACTGCAGAGCCAGCTCAATGTGAGCAGTTCCGTGGCCTCCAACGCTCAAGCCGAAACTGATCGTCTAAACACCCTGGTGCCGGAACTTAGAGAGGTCAGTTTGTATCTGTGCACCATGGTACGACTAGATTGTCATATTGTGCATTGAACATTTTTATTGTGGTCATGAGGTCAGCGGGTCAGTTTGAGGACACTGGAAGCAGAGGGTGGTGTCAGGGTCATACACTGTCGCCAGATCCCATTGTAGGGGCAAATCCATGGCTAAGCTGTGGCATAAGAGAAACGCCCTGCATGATCACCACTGTGACAGCGCATTACTGGAACATAATTGGTCAGTAATCCACTGGACTTTAATCAGACGGCACAGCAGGGCTTCGAAAACGCGACATGACATCCTCTGGGAGAGCTGGGGTATAAAGTAATCAATACCTCAGCTCACAGGAAGGTCATTTGTCAGGCCGGGCAAAACAATGTAGATCACAATGTATGATCCTATTTTTTCCATGCTGACTGGCGTAATCGTTTGGTGATGAATATCAGTGTCAACACCTTAGGCTGAAGGAATTATGATCAATATTTTTGCGGCGTCATATGAAAAGCGACTCGGACAAATAACATGCTTAGTCCGAGTAGATGGTGTGGTAAATAGGATATGATTTCAGTAAATGTAAATCTGTGTTCTCCAGAGCTAGCTCAGTTTCAACCTCTATTCCACATCTCTGAGTTTTCTAAAGTTTTGTTCGTTCTACTGTTCGTTCTAGCATGTTTTTTTATTTTATTTCTGTTTAGTTTTTGACCGCACTAGTAAACTATTACGAGGATTCACATTGTCTTTCCGTTATTTCTCTCTATTGTAGCCATCCATTATACATTTATATTGTCTTAGGATGCTGCATAGAGATGTATGTTGTTGTGGTGTATGTCACATTCTGTTTCATCCATTAAAGATGCTTTTGCAGTGGTTTTCCTTTATAAAATGAGCTGTGTGGAAGAAGCGCTCACTTAAGCAACTTTTAACCCATTACATCAACATTTCTAATAAAGGGGTGAGCTGATTTATTCATCATTGAATTCTGTTCCCCATTGTTTTTGTTTGACATGCATATGAAATGAATAACTTTGTATACCAAGCGGCATATAAATACTCTTTCTCTCAATTAAATATATGTTATTAACAGTATTGCTTTGTTATATACTTTCAGCCATTGGTTCCTCAGTCTTGTGTGTTTTGAACACTAATGTACAGTTGGAACTACACTGTGATGTTAAGCTCTGATATGACTCATTCTGTTGAAATGAGGTCATACTTTCTATACAGCCAATCATTTTTACATGGGTATTTATTCTCTTTCAGAACAATGAGATGTTGGGGTTTCAGAGGAACAGAATGAGAGAAGAAATCAGAGAGTATAAATTCAGAGAGACCAGACTCCTGCAGGACTACACTGAACTGGAGGAAGAGAACATCACTCTACAGAAACTAGTGTCGACACTCAAACAAAATCAGGTATGCACACATGTGCATTCAGCTACATTGCTTTTACTTATTACTTATCTGGAATTAATATCTTAAAACATTTTTTCTGTCATTTTTATACGTAATTCTGAAACTCAATTTTTCTGTAATTAAATTTAAAGATTATTAATTAATAGATCAAACAAATACCTATTTATTAAGTAATAAATAATTAGTATTTATTTTTTAATTATTTTAATTGTCAGCTAGATATTTTTGAAGGTGCTCAAGAATCTTGGGAGGAAAAGCCCATCTACCTAACCTCTTTTTTGAGATTTAGATGAAAAGTATTCACATTTATGCCCTTTTACAATCTCTGTCAATCCTCTTTGATTCGCAGGTAGAATTTGAGGGTTTAAAGCATGAGATCAAAGTTCTGGTGGAGGAGACGTCGCTCCTCAACAGCCAGCTGGAAGACGCCTTGCGTTTGAAAGACATTTCTGGGAGCCAGTTAGACGAGGCGTTGGATGCTCTAAAGAGCGAGAGAGAACAGAAGAACAACCTGAGGAAGGAACTAGCCCATCATCTCAGCCTGACAGACAGCGTGTATGGACCCAACAACCACCTGACCATCTCTGCTGTGGACGGGCTAAAGTTCTCAGAGGAGGCTGCGACCAATATCATCTCTACCTCCGAGACTAGTCCCAACAACGAAGATAGTAACCGATGTAATGAGTGCAATGGGCACGCACTGAAGCTGAATGGAGAATTCCACCGAGCTGGAGGCAGGAAAGGAGAGGTGCTGCACCCCGTGTCTGATCTCTTCAGCGAACTGAACCTGTCTGAGATGCAGAAGCTCAAACAACAGCTCCTACAGGTTAGTCACATAATTAAGAGCCATGAATCTTGAATCATGAATCGGGGGGCGATGAATCTTAAAGGGGTGCTGCAAGGATGTGTCATTTATTCTGACTTCTTTACAATGTTAAACGTGCTGTCTTCTCATACTAAAGATGGTCAACTTGTCAAAAAACAAGTTTGCCATATGATTTAGTATTTCTGTGCTCAATACACTCCCCCAGCGATCGTACAGGTTTCAGAAAGTTTTTTTTTAACATATAAAACTGTTTTGTAACACTTTTTCTTAGTCCCTTATTGGACAATTCTCCTGGGAAAGCACGCAGCCTCATGGGGAGCATTAGAAGTAGCATGCACAGACGTCACTTTCACTTGTGTACAGGAGTGAGTGAGAGACCATATGTTCGCGAAGTTCAGGTGTTTGTTTGTTCACTGCATTTGGGTGATGAATGTTATATAAACAGTGGATATAACATTGGGATTTGAGATCGTTTGAAACTGATATATGGAGCCGTTCCAGTGCTAAAAGATGCCGGACAGGGTGCTTTAGTTCAGCCTACCCCTCCCCCCCACACGCGCCGTATGATTTCAGAAATAATTGTACAGTTGTATCGATCTTTTATAAATGTGATCAAACTAAATACTCCTCGAAGATACAACGTATGCAATACTACTCTATAGGTACTCAAGATCGAAATGAGATTGACGGAAACCCTGTTTGTAAGGGGCACTATAATATGATCAAAAAAAGCTGGCACTGGTTGGCAACTTTTTTAAAACACAAGAGCTGAACAGCTAAAGAGAAACACTTGATAAATATCAACACAATTAAAAAAGATCAAAAAAGAATGTGGATGTTTTTTTAGCTGCCACTGCCAATAAATATATAGCCAAGAGCCTATTGTGGATCTGTATTGCACAAATGAGTTGCCCTGTCTCTCAGAGACCTTTGTTTCCCATATGTGATGTCCTTTTTTCAACAAATTTCTCTCAAAGTCCTTTTCTTTGATTTATGAACTCACACTCTAATATCTTCTCTTGAGTGTAACCAATTATTTACCTGCCGTTTATCTAGACAGAAAACTAAAACCAGGTCCCCCTGTTCACTTTTTAAAAACTTCTTGGATCTCCTCCAGTAAGGAATCGATATGGTTTTGCTTTCCCAGCCTTAAGTGTTAGAGTTGGCTGATGTCTCTAATACAGTGACTGATCAAAAAGCAATTAAACAGCACTTCAGCTTAATGACAAGAATCACATGTCTGCGATGATGCTAAATTTGTGACAAGAAAGCCAACACAATAAGACCAGCATCACATCTCATCTGTAGAGTTAAACAGTATATAATGAAGTGAATATTCCACGTGGTAACCATTGTTCTTTTTCTTAAGCCTTTTACGTACAGTATATACATTTAGCAGACGTTTACATCTTATAAACGCTACCAGAATTATAACAGTTTTACTTCTATTTCGAATTAGCTTTAATTTGATATTTTTAGCTTTATAGCTTTATATTTAGTTAATTTTTGTTTAATTTTTAGCTTTTTTATTATTTGAGTTTGTCATTTAATTATGTATTTGTTTATGTTGCTATGTATGTTTGAAGATATTACTTACAACAATTGTAGTTGTAAGTTTTTCAAATAATATTTAGGCCAGTATTTTATTTGATCTCAATTAACAGGAATGTTTTAATAGTTTAAGTTTTAGTAAATTATTATAATAAATAACCTTCAATGTTATACATTTTTAGTAAATATTTTTCCTGGGAACCGAACCAACAACCTTTCTGATGCTAACCAAATGCCCAATGTAAGGATTTTATTCTTCCTTTCAAATTTCAATAAATAAAAAATATGACAATAAAGAACAAATGAACAATTTCATAACAAAAAAATTACGCAAAATATGTGCCAAAATGAAAATTATTTTATTTTAATATTCGCAGTTATGTCTCAAGATTGTATTGAAAATCTCACATATTGTATTTATAATCTCACATTTCACAGCAGATTATATTCTGTATAATAGTGTATGTGACAAATAAAACCTTGAATCCTTGAATCTTGAAATGAAATGTCGAATCACCAGTTGCATTTCATTCCATTTGACAAAAGTGGTGCATTGTCACTGAAAATTAAATTGAAATCATTTCATGTTATTTTCTGTTTTGGCACATTTTCTTCTAATCTGTTTTTTTTTCATATTAATTGAATTCATTTATAAGCAAAGTAAATAAACAGCCTAGTCCTTTTCATCTTGGTGGATAGGGCTTTAACCGCAAAAAACGTTATAAAATACAATTAAACTAATGATGCTCAACGCTTTTATTGTTGTTTCAGTAATAGGGACACCAGCCATCTATGAGCAAATATTGTGCATAGCTGGCTTTGCAAAGACACCTCTGCTTTGAAATGCAACTTTGTTTTTACTAACTAGCAAAGTATCATCTTGTTCACTAGGTGGAGAGAGAGAAGGCATCTCTGCTTACCAACCTGCAGGAGTCACAAACGCAACTGCAGCACACGCAGGGCGCCTTAACGGAGCAGCACATGCGTGTTCACCGCCTCACGGAGCGTGTCAACACCATGAAGCGTCTCCACAGTGACAAGGAGTTTGACACGGAGGAAACCGAAAAAGGTGACGGGCCCTTCAACGGCTGCTGCGATACGGACGGCATAGAGCTCTTAGAGTGCAAGTATCGAGTCGCCGTGACGGAGGTCATCGACTTGAAGGCGGAGCTTAAGGCTTTAAAGGAAAAATACAACCAGTATGTGGAGAGCCAGTCAGAAGAGTGCAATCGCAGCGATGGGAAGGTCCAGGCCTTGGAAGCTCAGGTGAAGCGTTTGGAGAAATCTTTCCGTGAGGGTCGAGAGCGGATTAGCAACCTGGAGACGGAGCTTCGGAGTGCTTCGGGAATGGCAAGCGAGAGTAACGGCATGTTGAACGCAGCTCAGGATGAGCTGGTTACGTTCAGTGAAGAACTTGCTCAGCTGTACCACCACGTCTGCTTGTGCAACAATGAGACACCAAACCGCGTCATGCTAGACTACTACCGTCAGAGCAGGGTCACACGTAGCGGAAGTCTCAAAGGCACGGATGACCTGAGAGCCCTCCTTTCTCCACGATTAGCTCGTCGTCTGGCTAAGGTCACTTCAGACCTGTCCAAGAGCCCTCAAGAGTCCCCGTCGAAGGAACCATTGGGAGATGGATCCAAAGGGGAGGCAGGAAGTCAGAGTCCCAACAAAACCCCATTTGGTTCCCCAGTCAACAGTTTGCTCTCAGCATCCCTAATGCTAGAGACCGGAGATCTCCGCAAGGAGCCCATGAATATCTACAACCTTAACGCCATCATCCGTGACCAGATAAAACATCTGCAGAAGGCCGTAGACCGCTCGCTCCAGTTATCCAAGCAGAGAGCTGCAGCCCAAGAGCTGGCCCCCATCTTGGACAAAGACAAGGAGGCCTGCATGGAGGAAATCTTAAAGTTCAAATCTCTCTTAAGTACCAAAAGAGAGCAGATTGCCACTTTGCGTCTTCTCCTTAAAGCCAATAAACAGGTACAGTAGAAGACACCAGACAGTGCTAACTCAGTCCAACAACTTATGTTGTGTTTTAAATCCAAAGCTATAAGAGTTCTTTACTGTATGTGTTTGTTCTTATTTGTCCTCAGACTGCAGAAGTGGCTTTGTCTCACCTGAAGAGTAAATATGAGAATGAGAAGGCCATGGTGGTGGAGACAATGATGAAGCTAAGAAATGAACTCAAGGCTCTCAAGGAAGACGCGGCCACCTTTTCCTCACTGAGAGCGATGTTTGCTACAAGGTGCACTTAACAGTCATCTGCACTTAAAGGGATAGTTCACCCAAAAATGAAAATACTGTCATCTTTTACTCATTCTCTTGTCATTCCAGTCTTTTAGGAATTTCTTTCTTCTGCAGAACAAAACGACAACGATAAGATATTTTGAAGAATGTTGGTAACCGAACAACAGCAGTACCTATTCACTTCTGTTGTCCGGGCACAAAACCAATGCAAGTGAATGGGTACCGGTTACCAACATTCTTTAAAATATCTTATTTGTGTTCTGCAGATAAAGCCATACAGGTTTGAAATGACAAAACGGTGAGTAAGTGATGACTTTTTAGAAACAGAGGCTCTGCTAAACATTATTTTATCAACAGACTTAATCTAAAAAATGTGAATCAATAGCCAATACTTTAAATAATGCTGAATTTCTAAAGTATCAGTAGGTGTTAACAGTATCATTTTGAGTATATAGATAGTACAAGTCAAAAGATTAGACACACTTGACTGAAATGTTTCTTAAGATCTAAAAAATATTTTAATCTGAAATGAATTTTATAGACAAAATATAATTGTGCCAATATCAATTTCATTATAAAACAAACTTAATGTAAGAATGATGTAGAAAAAGCAGCCAATAAGAGACCTGAATAGATTGGGAACTCCTTCAGTACTCAAAAAATTCCCAGGGTGATACCTCAAGAAGCTGAATTATAAAATCCCGAAAGGATGCTAAAATATTAAATATATTCTAAAAGGTCATAAAAGCTTCTGACATGGAAGCACCTTCTTATCTTAACAAAATGTCTATCTATACATTTCTCTTCAACCGCACATTTTCTATTCAGTTTTTTGAGTCCGATCGCTGGCAAAGAAAAATGAAAGTGGCCTTAAACTCAAAAATGTAGTTGATGCTTGATACTCTTTAAAACTTTCCCCAGCTTTACATCTCTCTTTCTGTCTTTGTAGATGTGATGAGTACGTTACTCAACTCGACGAAATGCAGAGGCAGCTGGCTGCCGCCGAAGATGAAAAGAAGACTCTGAACTCGCTTCTCCGTATGGCCATTCAGCAGAAACTCGCCCTGACCCAGCGGCTTGAAGACCTGGAATTTGACCACGAGCAGTCCAGCTGCGGCCGTGTAGGGAAGCTGCCACGACTCCGGAGAAGCCCTCAAAAAGTAAGTCAACGAAACGCATTCACCGCTCCACCCAGCCCCACCGCACCAGTTTATAATCCCCTTGCATCAGGCGGTAGCCCACCTTTGCTGGACAGTCCTGCTCCATCTACCTGGAGCTCCTCAGCCCAGCCATTTTTCTTTGTCGTTCATAGCAGAGACTCTGGCCATAGCCCACAGCGTTCGTCTGATGTTCACGTCCCTAGATCGGCTCCTACGTCACCTTATCATTCCCCTGTCTTGAGCACAAGGCAGCTGTCGCCGTACTCATTGAGATCTCACGTGCGCTCCACTGTGTCTCAGTTCACATCTTCTGGGACCTCGAGAAACTCTGCAGTCACTCCTGTGGCTCCCAGAAACCTTCAGTAGGTCACAGGGCAGAGGACAGACTGGTTTCCATATATTGTGTTGATGGCTTTGTAGTGTGTATGTTTCAACTCAGGGATGTATTTTGAGGCTGCTTCAATTTTAACTAGACTGGATTCTATGTTTTGTTAAATCTGGGTTTATTTGGGTCCTGTGTGGGTCCCCTTTCATGTCTTTTTGGCCTGGTTTCACATGCATAATTGTTGGAATCTAAGTAAGGAAGTCAGAAAGTGTGTTTGGTCCATGTTAAAAGAATTATTCAGTAATGCAAGGCAGGTATTCGGTGGGGTATGTCTTTATTTCAATCTTTCTTATCAGAATATAATTTCGTTTCATGGCTTGGTGAAATCGATGCTGCATTGTGCATGTCAATCTGTTATTTACAGGCATTCTAGATGTACTGTGGCCATTCCAGTCCAGCGTCGGTTGAATTTCAACAAAATCTAAGTCTTCCAACAGCAATGTGAAAGACTGACAGCATGACATGACGCATGAAAACTGTGATAAAAATCCAAGTTATTACTTAAAACATTTTACTTTTCCATAAAACATGTACTTTGCTGCTGTATTGCTTAAAAGTGAATATGAACTTGTTTTCTTCGCAGTATTTGAGGTTTGAAAAAATGCAGTGCATCTTATTTATTTTGACCTGTTTCGCCTCTTTTTATTTTCTGCAAATATAAACAATATTTTTCAACAAATATCAACAAAAGTGATCATTTTACCTAAACACTCACCTATAAATAGTACATTCTGAAAAAACAAGAAAAGGCCCTTTTTTACGGTCCCGGGTTTCAGCATTGTTCGACGCGGGGTAAACGATATTCCGGTTACAGCAGTATCCAAGTGTCTGGATTAAATGTCTTCGTATAAATATTGTAAACGATATTATTACCGCCTGTTAAAAGTTACGATCTTCATTTAAAAACACCTCCCTGCTAAGAGGGGGCTCTAGTACTGCTGTTTTGGTCTTAATCTTAAGATACTGTTAAAGGGACAGCAACCTGAGGCTGAGACTTGCTGCTTTTAACTACTGTACTGAATATAATAAATCCAGTGATGATGTTCTCTGTCTCATTTTATTCTTTATGTCTGTCTGGTTTGGTCCTGCATTATATAGATAAAATAAACGTTACAATAAAGTCAGCGCGTGTGCTGGAAAGACATCGCATCACAAAATTTCAACTATTCTGTTCTCACTAGTGCTTCTGACATTATAAAAAATATTTGAATAATGTAAATATGTAATATCAGCCGTTTTACATTAAGTCATTTAACAGTCATTTATTCAAAGCGACTAACAAATGAGGTAAACAATGGAAGCAATTGGAACAACATAAGGACGAGAAAAAAAAACATATAAAGTACAATAAAACTGGTCTCATATAGCCTACCACAGTATACAAAGCTACGTTTTTTTTTATTAAAGAAAGAGTAGAAAAGAGATAGAAGTCAAAACTGATCGATCAGTTTAAAAACTAGGACTGTTGCTCTGCTCCCATGGCATCATGGGATAGATAAGTGTCCATCCGATCCACACTCACGAATCTCGGCAGAAGTAGTAAACCATCCGGGTATTTCTCGCCTACTGTTTTTTGCACACTGAGGTTTTGGACATACTATTCATTACTCATACTCATTTTGGCTTACTATATAGTATGGAAGTAGGCGGTTTCGGACGCAGCCATGGTCTCTTATTTCTCTTTCTGCGGCTGTATTTCTTTGTCGGATATTAAATCTGACGTATCTACAGCTCCATCCAGCGGCAACCATACTGTAAAGGAGCTTGCAGTAGGCCCTTTAAACAAACCTTCATGTGTCAATTTCAAAAAGTGTTTACAATATTAAAGAATCTATAATAGAAATCAAATGAAACTATCCGAAGCGAATTGTTTTGCCATGCTCAGATGAGCTCAATGTGCAGCCGGAGAGAGCGTTTCTATTCATGGATATGGCATATGGCACTGCAGGATCTGCCATATGCAAAAACAGGGACATGCTATTGCAAATGCTGCCCGTTTCCCAGCTACAGCATACCAATGAGTTCTGAGCCACAGTGGTCACTTCAAATGTGTCATATATTATGTCTGGCAAAGAGCCGTGGGCCAAAAGGCATTTGACAGGATTAGCGGTGAAGAAGAAAAAAATGTGTTAGCGTGGCTCATGCGAGATCTTCCAATGCTCCGTTTATGTGGATGCAATGGTTGTTGGTATAGATCAGATTTAAAATAAATGTTCTGTCATCATTGATTCACCTTCATGTCATTTAAAATATGACTCTGTGGAACACAAAGGAACATATTTTTTTTTAAGTTTCATAGGTTTTGTGTCCATACAGTGGAAGTCAATAGGGTTCCGTCTTGTTTGGTTACCATCAAAAGATTAAGTAAATGAAAGAATTTTCTTTTTGGGTTGAACTATCCCTTCAAAGATGCATAACTCAATAGATGGTGTTTGTGTAACCAGGATGGAAACCAGTCTGATCCTCTCAACCTTCGAGTTATCAGGCCCCTGTACAAAAAGGACGAAAAACACTTTTTCACCTCATATTTTAATCATCGCAATATATGGAATGTTTAACATAGAATTAACATTGTGAGAAGCAAGATTTTTTTAATAGTTGACAGTGATAAGCTCCTATTTTTGATTTTGCAATTCCTCAAACTGTAAATGTGCATTTACTGTAAATAAGCAATGTGTGATACCACTCTCTGGCAGCAGGTGTCAGTGTTTCAGTGTGTCATCTTGTCTGTATTTCTCATCAGTGAACCTGTCAAATGCTCCATCGCTCACCGCCGTTCATATAACAGCAATATAAAAGCAAACTCCTCCTTAACCCAAGATAATATTCCAGTTTACAAAATGTAAATCAACATGTATTTATTTATTCTGAGGCTTTGAGTATAATTTTCAGCTAAATAAAGAATGTCACTTCACGTGGATGGCTTTTTAAAGCATCACAAGCAAACTGAGACTAATCGTAATCTTCAGGAATGCAAAGCTCATTTTCCATTGATAGACAGAAAAAAAAAGTTGATTCTGACAAAATATGTTTTTTTAAAAGTAAGTAAAAATGGCACTTAAAAATCACATATGTGATTGTCTAAAAAAAATATCGGAGAACAAAATAAAATTCTGTCCCTCGAGTGATGAACATGGGGAAAGATATTTGGAAGAATGCTTGTAACCAAACAGTTCTTGAATTAAATAAAGACGGATGAACTGTTCCTTTAAGCATCCTTTTAGCAGGACATGCTAGCTGATGGCTGGCTCTATGGGTAGGCAAGGAACGTCCGTCAGATATGCAGAATTATTTTGGTGCTGCTAGTGGCACGGATATAACATAATGCAGATTTCTTCGTCATGTCTCGTCCCTGATCGATGTATGCAGGATGTGTTTTAACACAGCAGCAGCACTAGTGCATCATCTGCGCCTGACACAATGACAGTCTCTCATTGCTGAAACATATTCTTGGCTTACCCTTCAAACTTGTTTTTCTTTAATTCTTATATATAGCATTTCATTTAAATGTATGCAAATATAATTGACTGGATGTCTTTTGCTTGCTCATGACAATGGCCCTAAAACCATCAAACACGCTAAACTCAATTAAAGTGATAGTTCATGCCAAAATGTGAATTCTGCCATGATTTACTCAGCCTAAAGTTGTTCCAAATCTGTATAAATTTCTTGTTTAACACAGAGATACAGTTCTGGGGCACCTTTGACTACCATTTTTTTTCTGTTTTGGTAGTCAATGATGTCCCAGAAATCTGGGTTGCTAATATTCTTCCAAATACATTTATTTGTGTTAAACCAAACAAAGGTTTGGAATAACGAGAGAGTGAGTAAATCGTCTCTTTAAAATGTATATATATCATTGCATTAGATTTGTCAAGCGATAAGTGCAAAGAAAAGATGCTGGATATTTTCTTATTTCATTTTTCTGCATATAAATTCACCCATGAAAGATCTATAAATTGACTTTGTTTCTTCCTGCATGAAATCAACACCCTGTCACGTCCAGCAATCATTTAATTTCCCCCACTTTCAGTCTGTCTCACTTTCACATCTCACATCTGGTCTTTGTGCCCATCTGTGTGTCCATGACTGTCACACATCTGTATATCTAATTAATCAGTTTCTCATAGATTGTCACCGGTCTGCTGTCTCAGTACCGCCTACCTCCCCACCACTGAGGCACGAAACCACAGGCCACAGGTAACCCGCCTTCAGAAGAACTCGCTCTTTTTTTCTCACAAGATCTGAAAGATCTCACACTTGTAGAAGCATCCTTCCTACCGCACTGCAGTTTGTCACAAATTTTCTCTTGCACGTTTCAATAATTCTGCATACAGTCATCATATGTTTTAACAACCACATGCAAACATACTATTTTGATGCCTCTCGTTCTGAGTTGTCAAATAAAGACAACAGTCCTTAGTTTCATGTTGATGGTTATACTTCGTCTTAAAATTGCTTGCATGTGTCCTTCTGTGTGATTGTCAAGTGTCTTTTTGTTATAATGTTTTTGAATGCATTGTTTATAATCATTGTTTTATTTTCAAGATTTGAGAATGTTACACGATTTACAGTCATGTTTGCTTTTTCTTACTTTTTTATGTTGACCTCAGTAGTCCAAATGTGTTGTTAGCACAAGAGGACCAGACATCTGCGGCCATATACAGACTTCCATGTGACCCATTCAAATGTATGGTGCATCACTCTCCTCTTTGTGGCCCATAGCTCCAGTCAATCAAAAGGGAAGTCATTGGAAACTTCTTACATTTATCAATGGCCTAACCTTTCGCCACACAGAAGATGTATCACAGATGGGCGTTGGTGCACATTATCCTTCAGCCAATCATCCACTTATTCTTATTGTATGATCCTTGAGGGGCCTGTCCTAATTTCAACCTCAAACACAGAGATCCATGCATTGGATGAATTATTCAGTGCTTATTGTGAAAGTATAAGTCACCACCCAGAGTAACATGAAAGCAATATGCAAAGCAAGGAGATTCACTTATTTATCTATTTATTGTCATATTTATTAACCTGTTTATTTTAAACAATAAGTGTTCATTTTAAATAAAAAAAGTTATATTTCATTGTTTCTTGCTTTTGCAATTGGATACAAGTTTGTTGTGGTCGTAACATTTACCATTTTACAGTACTTACAAGTATTTTTTGGATCAACACTGTACATACATTACAGTATTCAGAGCGAGGTCATATCAGTTCAACTACTGGTTGTGTTTAACTTTCAGAAGAAAAACTAACAAAAGTGTGATAGAGATCTACTTAGAGGGTTGCTTTGTTATTAACACTAGACTCTTAAGAGTTATTATAACTTTTAATGAGAAATGTGCTCTTAAAAGTGTTTGAGTGATTTTGGAAGTGGAAACCTTGAAATAATAAAGCCTTTGAGGTGATAGTCTTTCTCTATCAAATACCATTGCATATGGAATGTATGTTTAGGTCTCCTATTGTATTTTGATACCTAAATTCTCTTATTTATTGCTAAAGTGATGTCATATCATGCAAATATTTGTCTATTTAAGGGAGTAAAGTTTACTTAGTTTAAACATTATGTGGGTTTACTTTCAGTTCTGCTCGAAAAACCATGCTGCATAAAAGCCATGTTTGTGTTACAGTATACAATCTGTTTCTTTGTCCATTTTCTTTTTCTCTTAAAGTTATGTAGTAATTCTCTATACTGTGTAAAGAAAAAATGCTTTATGATCTATGCGTTACGAAACATTTGGGATTTGTACCAGCTGTAGGAGAGATGTCAGATTTGAGTGTTTTTAATAGAGCCTTAACCACAAAACACATTTTCACTCCTACAGATTACACATACCCAGAGAGTGTCTAAAGAACACAATCCGTACGTTGTTAAAGCAAAACTGTAAAACTGTAACAAAGGAGAAGGATGCAAGATCAATGGTGTCATTCACTGTCTTTCTCATCCTCCTGTTCTCTATTCTCTTTTCTAAACCATTTATACTGTGGTTTAGGCTATATTTGTCTCTTTTGAAACATTTCCAACCAGAGGAGTTTTATTTTAAAGCAACTGGGTTTATTTACCACACACAGCTACATTTGGGGGATCTTCTGACTCTTAATCTGAATAACTTTAGGACAAATAACCCTGCTTTCACAAGATGTGTACTGGATAAAGCATGATCATGCAGTAGAATGAATTCTGTGTATACAGTCATAAGTGACAGTGTGAATTCATTTAAATTGGGACACTTACTAAGACTTTAAGATGACTTTAAGTGTCCTAGTTTACTTGAAAGCACCCTACTTTTTGTGAAATTAAATGTTAAAACAGTAGATGCCAAGTCCTGTCTTTTTTGTGGGAAGCCGTGTTCGTACAAATGTTTTGTAAGTGCGGATAAAAGCTTTTTGTGTACCTTTAAGTCTCAAGTTACAGGAACAGACCAGTGAACCCACATCAGAACGATCAAATTGGGCTTAATGCATATAATGAGAACTCTTTTGTTTTTAATGAAACTAAAATTGTGTCTATATGTGATTATTGTTGGGATGTTACCTGGCCAATTAATTATATTGGAATAATGCCACAAACATACTACAATGTTTTTCCAGCAAGGAACGCATCTCTCTACTCTGCCAGTAAGATTCACAAACCCTTCCACAATTTATTAATTTCATCATCTCAAAGTGTTACATTAAATATTTACATTATCTTTTGTTTAAATGGTTACGCGAAGTTTTTATTGTTTGCTATGTCCATAACCACAATTGTGCATTGCGTAAGAGTTTGGTGAGCATCATTGAGAAATTGTTGTGACGGGTAACATCAGGAAATTATAAAGTATGACGTCTTTGCTCGATGAGTCAGTCAAAATGACAGCAGAAGGTTATGGGACAGAGGAAATGACTGCACCAATCCCGCTAATAGAGGGCGGTGATACGGTTTGTGCGCGCGTGCGCTCGACGGCGGCGCGCTCTGATAAAGCGATAACAGTCAGTACAGTGCGCTGCTATGACGTAACATGAAGTTTAGCCAAATAATCTCATGAAAACACTAAGACGCGAGACTTATTGCTTAACACTACATTCTTGCAAACTCTTATCCCGCAAACGACCGCGCTTTGGCTATGCTTCGCGCGCGAACACCGCGCTTGTGAACGAGGATGAAACTCGGCTGTTGCTTGCTCCAAACCACGTCTTAAATGTTGGAACGAAGTAAAGAAAACATGAGTGACATGAGGAGAAACGCTATCAAGAGGAAGTCCAAACCGAAGAAGCGCGCAGGGGACGAGGTGGAGGACCGCCAGGAATGCTCAGGTGAGTTCTGGGTTCTTGAAGTCGTGCGCCATAACCTTACAAGCAATGTCTTGGGTTGTTTTAATCTATGACAGCGCAGGTGGCATATGGCAAATGTATTGTAATAAAAACCAGGTTTCATTTTTCTACTGTACCTTGGAGACCTATTCTCGGAAATGAGATTGAACAAGTCTCGACTGGTCAAGTGTTGTCAGTAGGCATCGTCTCCGAGTTGGTATGTCTAACCAGATTGCGCAATTTCATAGCTTAGGGACATGGAATGTTCAACAGTATTCCTGTTACATTGTCTTATGGATCTTATTTTGTCTTATACATCATGAAGACCGAGTCAGTGCATATGTTTACGGAAATGGACACAGTCAAGACACAACACAGCAAGCTGGTGTACCACAGTAGAATGGTGCCAAAGTACTGCAATGTCAGTGTGCAGATTTTGACTTTAAATAAAAGTATTGTAGTTCTGTGAAAATTGAAGCATTTGAATGAAATGCTTTGGAGAACAGGCGACAATTTATGTCAATGTATTCATCAATAATACCATATTCTGTTGTCAGACAGGCTATTCACTATCAGTACAGAGAATCTTTGGTACTGGGATCTATTCAAGAGACCGTACTGCAGTGGGTCTTGTCTTGGCATTGGGGTTCCTCTGTTTTTGTACAATCTCTCTCTGTACTGCTGTTACCCAGTGAATTAAGAATTTAGAGGCTACTGTGCATGTGCAGTCATGTTGGTTGACAGTAGAAATGGGAGTTTATTTGCCACTGTCAGCCAAAATAGCTTATTTGGGAAGTGGGTCGACTCTGTGCACCAAATAGAATAACAAAAAGAAATGCTGTTTTTCAGCTGATTTGATTCCTCTTCCAATGTCGGAACAAACAGATACAGACTCGTGTCATTGGTTAAGCCATTGGTGCTATGTTGGGCTGAACGGGATGTTTTTGCCTTTCCACTGTACTGCAATTTAAGGCTAAATCACACTACAAGATTTTGCCCAGACCTTTAGTCTGGACTTGTTGCAGAAAGTCTGTGCCAGTCTGCAGATTTGATCAGTTAGTGTGTGTCTATCTGAAACTTTAAACATGTCTGGAAGTGTATGATGTCTATAAATCTGTTCGGATGTTAAAAGTCTTGTAGTGTATTCCAGCCATTACTCTGAGAAAAAAACAACACAAGGCTTATTGTATATAGAGGATTAATACAATGGGTTTGATTGTGTACAGAGACAGCAGAAGGAACAGAGCTCAGGGAGCAACTTTCTCAGATTTAGTGTGCAGAGAAATAAGAGTAATTATGAGTAGTTTTGGATGTATAAATCTGAACGGATTTATTTTCATTAGATCTTTGCAAAGACTACATGATAAAGCCCAGTGAGTGAAATAAAGGGAAGCTCACCTGTAGTGAGGAAACTCACTGTAAAGATAAAAAATAAACAATTCTTGAAAGCATGCATGTCATGTACGGTAGCATGTAAGAAGAGATTAGAAATATGAACACTTTTAAATTAAACCGTAATAATGTTCAGTTGACTTTTCAAATGTGTTTTTCTTTTTTTCGTAAATTTTCTGGGGACCCCCTAGAATATTCTGGAGGTCCCTGGACCCCAGTTTGAAAATCCCTGTATTAGAGGATGCACTCGAATAAAGCAGACGTACATCATCGGATCCACCAGTTTATTGATTATAATTCAAATTTTCTTGAGTTTCTGGGCTGTAGTTTGCGATTTGAGAGATATGATTGTGATGTGCTGAATTTAGCTCATGGAGACGCCCTCTATTATGCTCCAGTAAATATTTAGCCTTATGTTGGAGGACGCTGGGCTCCTGCCACAGGAAATAGAATGTTATTCCAACATTGTACAATATTCATTTCCAGTAATCTGCACAACATGATTTACAGAACATACTGGCACAGCAGCAATAACTGAGATTTATGCTTCAATATACTGTATTATCTGCCGCATAATAGTTTTAAGGAGCTAACATCACCCTCCTCATGAGAGATAAGACACAATAACACTTAAATCCAGCAGGTGGCAGTGTAACACAATTATGGTTTGCCAATGTCAAAAGTGCTTTTAAAGGGATATGTCATCCTAAAAAGAGTATTTTTCATCCTTTACCTCATGTCTTACTACTCCTATTTGACTTTTTCTGCAGAACACAAAATGATGTGTTGATGAACTTTGGTGACCAAACAACAGTTATCGATGACCAAACTACAGTTGTGTTCTAATGGTTAGAGACACAGACTTGCAATCCTTTCCAAGTTATTTACTATAAAAGGTTATTCGTGCTCGAATTCAATCAAGTATAAATTGCTTTCTGTTTAGTTTTCAAAACAGATATATTTGGTCAAATTTTGGTCAAATTTTACATTTACGTAAAAATTAGGAGGGTTAGGCTTATAAGTTATTATAAGTTGTTGCTGTCTTTTCTGTGGCTTGTTTATATGCATGGGAAAATCCTCTAGACAAGGTCTATCAGAAATGACCCACATCCTGTCTGAGAGAAAAAAAATCCTGCTCAGGTTCTGATGTGGCGGTGAATTCCTTTCTTGGCTATTGTCAAGAACACAATGCACGCTAGACGGATGTGTGTCGCAAGGTATTACTCATGTAAGTCATATTATTTTATAGATTATAAAAGACGAATGTTATTAACCAAATATAAAATAAGATATGCAAACAAGTCAGGATATTGATTCTTCGTGAATCACATTTTACCTTTAAGAATAAAAAGCACAATAGGAATTATTATGTGTGTGGTAAAGCTCTTACATAACTCTAATCCTCCCCCCAGGGCACTTCTGGCCCTTCCTCTTAATAAACCTGGCTCTGATTCATCTGTTTAGCAAGCACCAAGCTGGAGTTTCCTGAGTTTTGTCCTACCCACCCCCAGGATGGAGGAATAGGGCATTCCTGTAGCTCCAGCACCACACAGTCCTCTTTCACCATGGCCTTGATGTTGTAGACGTTTAAAACCTCTTTCAACCACCTACAGTCCTTTTCAGATCCTCAGACTTCAGAATCTAGTGGAACGTCTTTTTTTTGGCAACAAGGACAAAGCATGATTTGTTGACGAGGAGTCATTTTTAAAGTATCGGTAAAGAGAAAGGAAGGGAGAGGAGGATTCAAGGAAGCAGGGACAGTGGATATTTTTGTCCACTATTCAGTTACAGGAAGCCTGGCTTCACTTTCTCGACCAGCTTTCTTTTCTGTCCTTTTGTGGAACCTGTGGACCCTTCCCCATGGTTCTGTCACTGTCTTAAACTCAGCTCTTTACCTGGTCTCTTTGTGTGGAAGTCCTGCTGATGACTAGTGATGGATTTCATGGGCTTTGGCCTCAGGAAAGCTCTTCTTCACCGCATTGTCTCCGGTAGGTGCTCGAACAGTTTCACTTTAATGAGTTCCAACATGCCATCAATGGAATAATGGAATAATGGAAAGTGGCGGTCCAGATAGTATCATAGGCAGGGGTTGGTCAAGTTTTGATGTCCCCCCACCGCAAGCTGAAAATATTTGATGTGTAGGAAACTGCATCCATGTATGATGGGGAGTGGATTGAGAAAAATGAAGTACCGTCGGAAGTATTGGTTTTGGCCATCCAAAGGTAATGTTGTCTTTTTGCAATTGTTTGAGTTGGTCAATTGTTGGATGAAGTGTGAGCTGTGTAAAAATGTTACTAGAAGTAACCTCGAGAATTTTATAATGTGTGCTTAAGGGTGTGTTAAGGGTCAGTGAACAGAGCAAACTTTTAGTTGCATGTATGAATTTTGCACTGTCGGTATATAATAAGAAGGAAATGGAGTGAAATTTTCTAATATGACCTTTTTTACATTTACTTTAACAGTGTGCATGCTATTTGGCGTGTATGTCTCTTTTAGGATTTTGTTTAAAAAAAATTGTGTAATGAGAGTTTGCCAACTTCGAAACAACATATATTTAAGACCTCAGTAGTTTCACTTAAAACAGTGTGTATTTAAACACACATTTCTGTTTATACAGTGCTTGCAGCTTTTTGGGGTGTAATCCAGATACATTGACCTTGACGTTTGCCCCCCACAAATGAATTTAAAGCTTTGTTCACTAATCTAAATCTTCATTGACTTATTGCTGGCTCTTGGTCCAACTACAAACATCATCTCTCTGGTGTATTTTTATAAGCCATATAAACAAAACGAATTACCTTTAACTTTGTGAAAATTGTTTGAAGAGAGCTTATCCTGCATCTATAAAAATGCTTTAAAATCTCATAGATGCTTTAAAAAAAACACACATGAAACCTGACCTCAAGATTGGGGCACAGACAGGCAGTTTAGATGTGAAATCATTGTTTATGTAAACCGGACAATCAGTCTTTTTATCTTTAATCTGCACTTGGTACAATGCTCAAATATGTTGTGTTTCTTTACCTAGAGACATAATGGCTATGTGGACTTTTTTTAAGAGACACAGTCGCAAACCAAAGCAGAATAAATGTGTATCCCTTCTCAGATCTGAAGATTGAATTTGCTTTTGTGGTCAATTTGACACTGCAGTTATTCTGTAGGTTATCAGAACGCCCTCACAAATGAGTCTTAAAGGTCTGGTTGAGCGCGCAGTTTCTGCCAATCTCATATTAATCTTGATTACCTATAGAGTAGTGTTGCATACTTCATATCTTCAAAGAAAAAGATAACGATATATACAGCTGTACGATTATTTGCGGGAAAAAAAACCCTCCTGGGGTTGTGTGGGGGGAGGAACTAAGTCAAGAGCACACAATACATCATCGCATTATCCCTGCATAACTGTTGATTCACTAGAAGTTTGTGTTGTTTACATTATGCACATATGTGCTGATTGCCAACAAAACACAGACATATGACTTAGTTTCACTTACCCCGTCCGGTTCATGTTCGGCTCATGTCCGGCAAGGGACCGCTCCATCTATCAGTTTCAAACAATCTCCAAATCCAGCGTTATATCCACCATTTATATAACATCCATGACTGAAATGCTGTGAACAAACAAACACACCTCATCTTCTCTCACTTTGGCAAGAGTAACGATCTGCAACTGCAGGCCCGCAACGCAGCCAATCTTGATGGTAAGCGGGTCTTCCTATCGCTCTTCTGTCGATTCGTGGGCGGGCTATTTCTTTTGTCTTGCCGTGGGTGTGGTTTTCCAGGAGAATTGCCCAATGAGGGAAGGGACGAAGAAAAGTTGTTAGGTAAGAGTTTTTCATGTTCGAAAAAAAACTTTCCGAAACCAATACAAACCTTGGTATCGAGCGAAAATACTAAGTAATACGTCCAACTCGTTTTATGACAAGTTGACCATGTTAAGCATGAGAAGCCAGCATGTTTAATATTGTAAAGAAGTCAGAATGCATGAAACCGCGTTAAATCACCCCTTTAAAGGTATGATGAACAATAGATGCAAATGTACTTCTTGTGGGATGAACTACTGTCTGGTGCTTTTAACAAACTTGTTAATTTTTTTGGCTTTTTGCCTTTTTTTATTAATTGGAGGATAGAGGAGAGAGATTGGAAAGACAGAAGGGAGTAGGATTGGGAAAGGATACTAAGCCGGGACTCAAACTCGGGTCTCCCAGGTCGAACAGCCACAGGCTCAAATAACAAACTTGTTACTAAATGTTACATGCACCTGAAGAATGACGTGACTTCCTTTTTCAGTCTTTCCTGTTCTGCCTCGGATCAGCCCCTCATTTAGAGCCTCTCTCTGCCTCTCTCTTTTCCTAGCCCTGTTTGTCTTTGTTGTGTTCTTCTGTGCAAATTGACCAGTAGGCGTTAGTAGTTTGTGTTGTGTGTATGTTGAAAAAAGAAGAGTAAGAGTAGATGTGTTCTACCAGCTGCTGCATGCGGTGTATACTACTTAATTTGGTTAAAGTAAATTTATTTTTGAATGCCTCCACATTGCTTCTAACCTTGAACATAACATTTTTTTCCTCTTTTTGTTTTATTTCCTGTCTCTGTGTGCATTTTGACAACAGACAGTTTAGGAAAAGAAACATAAGCAGTCTGTTTTTAGCGATTGGAAGTCCCTTATTTAACCTGTAAGCCCAGGTTGTCATGTTATTGCATTTATGTTTGAATTTAGCCAGAACTGTAAGTATTCCGACATTCGGATACTTCTGTAATGAAAAAGTGAAAAATAAAAACATGAATATGTGAAGATCTCAGAAGGCCACATATCAGATTGTCCAGCAGGGGGCAGAGGCGCTCTTACAAATGTAAACCAGACTGTGTTGTGTATGGATGACAGCACTTATTTGGCTCATTCCATTGACTCTCACGTACAGCACTCATTATAGAAGAATGAAAGACAACAATGTGCTGTGTATTGTGTGAACTGATTCTGAACGTGTCTGAAATTCCTTATAGTGTTGAAGTTTAAAATAGTTGTGTCATTTTTTTGTAAATAAACTTTTAGGTATTTGTCTATTTTTTTTTTTTTTACAGGAAATCTGTAAAAGTGTTTTTAATGCCCGATGTCATAGTAGATTTGTTCTCTAATAAAAAAAAGATTTTGTTGATTCGGAGCCATTTTGCCATTTTTGGGAATGTATCGATCTGTATATTTGTTTATGTGGTCAGGTGTGTGTGCTCAAAATAAAAACATTTATTGTCAGGATAGTGTATTTTTGTCTTATGAAAATCAACATGACGGTTAGGTCACCTGATTTGTAAATTTTTAGAGGAGCTGAATGTCAATGAAAATATGCTCCTCTAAAACATAAATAAGATGGATTTGAATTGTTTATCTCTGGCAGCCGGCTGTGTTTAAAGTCATCACTCAGTTTAGTTAAAATCTTCTATGAGAAAGAGCCAGTCTAAAAGAGTCTGAGGGGAATACTGGTGGTCTAAAGTCATGGCCTGAGGCTCCATTTATGAAAAGACATGGGGGAGGAAAAGACTGAAGATGTATTGATGGGAGTTGGAGATAACACCAGGAGTGTGCCACAGAATAAAGAGGAAGCTGAGAGTGGGGGAGATGAGAGTCGTGTGCATTGTCAGAGGATGTTATGGATGCTGGTGTCCGTTTTTAAATGAGTCATATGACGCTGCTAAAACAAATATTATCGATTGTTTTCGATGTAATGCAATGTGCATACAGTATTTAAGGTTAAAAAATAAGCAGTATTTTCCACAAAACTTGAATTTTTGTATCTCCTGTTTGCACTGGCCTTCTGAAACACGCAGAATTTTTACAAAGCTCATCGCTCTGAAAAGCGTGGTGTGCTATGATTGGCCAGTTAACCAGTACGTAGTGATTGATCGAACACTGCAAGCTTGTGACGTAATTGTAACGCCGCTTACCATATTTGGAACATCAGGTTCCAAAGCAATTGTGCTGACAGGTACGTCCATCTTACTTGCGTGTAGATTTGGGCGGTCTTAGTCAAATCATACCACGAACTGATGTAGATTTGTGGGGGTGTGGTTACACGAGGCGTTTCAGGCAGGTCATGGTGAGCAGGCGCTTTAAGATAGAATGCATCTTTTGTTCCAACACTTAAATTTTTGCAATTTTACGTGTCTAATTCATGCATGGGCAACTTATAACACACAAAAGACACAGAAAAACACGTATTTGCGCCATATGACCCCTTAAAGAGAATAAAACAAAGGTTCAAGCTGGAGTAGTGAAAACGGAAAGAGGCCTTTCAGTCTGACTGGTTGAATTAGCATGTTCCAAAAAATGTGCTAATCACTTTTAGAGTGTTACAACAGGACTCTATAAAGCACTGTTGTGTATGTTTTGCATGCGAGCATGTTTGGAATTCAGTATGATGATTTGACCTTAGGCTATAAGCCTCAGCATTCCTGCATCTCTAAACCACCGTGCAATCGTCACATCACTAAAAATCAGCATGGAAACATGCAGTCGGGTGAGAAGTGAAAACCAGCATTCGTCTGCACACCAGTTTTTTTTTTACAAGCTTAATCGCGCGTTCCGTTAAATATTTCCTGTAAAGTATATAATTACTTACAGAGCTGTTTCTTTACACAGTGCTTTACTGTACTGGCTGATATGAGAAACAGGAAGTCAATTTCATTCATTCCCACACACTCAACAAAAGTGTAATTGAGAACTACATTTCTCGTAAACTAACATTTAGGGTGCGCTCTTATTTTTAGTTTGGTTATTTTGGTTATTTTGGTCCGGACCAAAAAAGAAATCAATTTAGTCATGGGGCCGGTTGAATATACTGCTTAGACTAGTCTTACAAGTAAGTAATATAATTTTCTTCAAAACTGGTGATAACTTCTTTAAATCAGTCACATAAAAAGGTAGATTGGTCTAATCAAAATCTGAAAGATAAGACTTATTAGTCCTAATTAATTGCAAGTTAGTGAGACTAGTTGTTAAGACACGGCGGCTATGTTTATGCAACTGTCCGTTGGTTTGCTTCGTGTTCAGAATGGCATTTAAACAGCAACATGATTGGACAGCTTTTATGTTTTATATTTTAAAACTGAATTTGCCGTACATCCAAAACAATGCTGTGTGCTGGGTTATACAGTACATGCTCGGTGTTTGCCTGCGCATATGAGGGTATTTTCAGCAAGCTGGTAACTCGCGAAGACCTCATGAAGTGTTTAAAGCAGTCAAAACGGCGCCAGGAATTCCTGTTACATGCACAAGCACAGATGTAATAAACACTCCTTTTATATAACCAAATCCCTTCTTTTCCTGGTCGAATATTGTTATCACCTAGGTTTTTGGTTCGGTTCAATGTCTTTGGTCCGTGTTGCGTTCACACTTCAAGCGAACCGCGCCGAGTTCATTTGAAAGTGTACCGAGACCCATCGTTTCAGCGGTCTCCGTCCACTTGTTTGGTACACACCAAGGTTCGGATGGCAGGGTTCACACTTACACAAATGACCCGCACTAACTGAGCATTTGCAGCAGAGTTCATTTTAATCGAACCAAACATGGCATATGTGAACGCACCCTTAGTTAACCCTGAAATCACTCAGATTGGACCCTAATGAGACTTTATCTCTGTATCTTTAATAACTACAGTAAAGACACCATTGTAATGGGAAAGAATGAACCCTATCTATTTAGGGTGCAGATTATCAGAGACATAATGGTAGGCTCCTGACAATAAACCAGTAAGCAACCCCCAAGTGGGGCATTTTTTTAGTTGTGATATCTAGTTCTGAAACGGGTCACCATGGTAACGGGGTAAACACTTACTTCTCTCAGATTTATGTATTTGCCAGATAATTTTATCCAAAGTGACTTTCTTGTATCCCTGGGATCGAACCCATGACCTTCGTGTTGCTATCGCAAAGCGATACCAAGTGAGCTACATTACAAGAACAATACCAGTGTCACATGGTGCTGTGACACATCCCACGGTACTATGACACATCCCATGGTACTATGACACATCCCATGGTACTACGACACATCCCATGGTACTATGTTGTTCAAAGCTATTTTTTTCTCTCTTGGCTTTGTTTCAACAATTGAAAGCATGAGAATATTGTAGGTGGTGACGGTGCCCCCTCCCCGTTCTCTTTTCCCCCTTCCCCCACATATCTCTGAGTCATCTGTATTCTACCACTGTCTCCCATGTGGCCCGGTCCTTTCGTCAGATGACCGGTGCGTGCCCTCCAATAAAATCAGCCTCATTTTCGCACCTCCGCTGAATTTTAACGACACATGAGCTCCTGCGACCCAACCGATTCCTTGATAGACAGCCATTCACAGCATCATCTCATCAATATTCTTCTAGTTTTCCTCCGTAACCCCGCCCAAGTTTTACCCCACCCCTATTCCAAACCCCTCACCCCTCCGGTGGCAGCCGATGAGAGCTTGTGGCAGTCATCTCCTCCAGCAACACAATAGGAGTAATTGTCCATGCGACGCTCACACGCGCATATTGGCAAGAACGTATAAAGCGTTTCCTGCCATATGCTGTCTCTCCTCTGGAATGTGATTATCCTCGCTGCTGAAAAGCAGAACGGAAAACACAGTGTGCATGGAGAAGCAAGCGAGGGAGAGAGGTGGAGTAAAGCAAGTAGAGAGAGAGAGATGCCGAGAGAGTGTGACGGCAGAGCCACAGAGAGAGAGAGAGAGCTCATGAGAGGGCTGTTCATTCTGGCGTGATCCTTTGGATAAGGACGGGTGTTTCTTTGGTGAGCTGCTTTGGAAATCTTACACACGCATGTATACATGGAGACGCATGCGGCGGCTGTCTTCTTGAATCGGAGGACGATTCGCGTCAGGTCAGTTCTATTTTAAAGACTACATCTAATTTTATTCGGCACAAACCTGACCACAGTTGAGAAGGGCTGTGGCTGTTGAAACTCTTTGGTTTGCTGCAGCAGACGATGCACTTGAGCACTTTGACAGAGAAAAAAGAGCTAATGTTTACATGTCGCAACACACCGCATGCTTCTGTGCGAATGAGCCGTTCGTCTGTGTATGTGTATAGAGTGCTTTTGTGTAAGAGATCAAACCTAATGCATTAATCTATTTAAACAGGATGTGTTACGATTAAGTCAGTTCTTGCTCTGAAGCGATTATGCGCAGACACAGAAGCAGATGGGTTATGGGAGCAGCTCAGGTGCTTCATGGAAGCAGGTGGAGATCTGCATGTGTGCTGTGTTCGAAGCATCCAGCATACACAAGACAGATTAACCAGAAAAGTAGCTCTTAACTGTATTAGAGACGTGTTAAGTCTGGTCAATGTGTTAAAAGATACATGCAAGAGTTCACACACATCACAAGACCTCAGTTCTCGCTTGGTCTTTGTATGTCTCTCTTGATCTAAGTTGAGTTTTTAAATGCTCTGATGTCTTGCTTTATTCTTAGAGAAATGAAATGAAGACCTTTGTTGAGTTGTCTGTAAAAATAATTGTATAATTTGGTTTTGTTCATGAGAAACTTTAAATTGTAGGTGTTGCGTAATCCATGCAAATGTGACATGGTTGAGATCTCTTTTTATATTTCACGATACAAACGTGAGACGTTGGTCTCAATTTTATTCTCTTTTAACATCACAGAGTTTAAGAGAAACAATTCCCATACTACAGTGATTTCTTTTTTCTCACTTTTCACCCTTTGTGTTATGCTATCCATCTTTACAGTCTTTCGTGAAAGGCGGATTGTCTCTATGATCAGTGACCTCACCACCACCTACGAAGTCTCCTACTGAGAATAGTGTACAGAAATAACAATGTGATCTGCTTCAAACTGTCACCCATGAGACTGCTTTCAGTTGTGCAGTCCATAAAGCAAGAACTGAAAAGCAGAACTTTGCAGGAAAGTGACACCATGTAGATGCTCAGAAAAGGAGAAGTTATTTGGTTGACTGATCAAGAGTTGCTGAATCCTGTTAAATATAAAGGCGAGTGTGACTTTGGTCATTTAAATGTAGACTTATACAGTATAAAATATG
Source organism: Triplophysa dalaica (assembly GCF_015846415.1). Taxonomy (NCBI): domain Eukaryota; kingdom Metazoa; phylum Chordata; class Actinopteri; order Cypriniformes; family Nemacheilidae; genus Triplophysa; species Triplophysa dalaica. Next base: position 4,936,521 of record NC_079555.1, read on the forward strand.
TATATATATATATATAGAGAGAGAGAGAGAGAGAGAGAGAGAGAGAGAGAGAGAGAAATAATCCATGTCAGTTAATTTCAAACGTTGATCAAACTGACTGGGACTACCTGTGCATTAAAACCGTTTAAGCCAATCAGAATTAAGTATGTATTTATATACTGTGTGTATATATATATATATTTATACTACTGTATATGCTACTACTACTACTGTATGTGCATTAAACCTCAAAAGTATGATCGAAGCTGACGTTTATGGTGACTGTCAGTATATCTGTAAAGTCTCCAGCTTCCTCTCACGTTGGCTGAGAAACCGGTTTTGTGACAGCTGAGGGGAAGGGGCAAGACGGGTTGTCAGACGCTTGTTTTGGGTGACACTGTCACAAGCATACTGTAGACATGTCAAGGACGCTTCCTGGTTGATCAGCGTCGTATCTGATACAGTTGCCTGATTGAAATGGAGAGTCATCTTAAGAATGTGAAAAAAGGGGAAAGCAGTTTCCCAAAGGGGAAACTGTCGCAGTGGACACCCAAGAGCCGAGCAGGTATTATTATTTCCTAAAGCATTTCCTTTTGTGTCAACCGTCAAGTGAATTGACCTTCAGCTGATGCTGTATACAAATATTTTAGCCAAGGCAAGATAAAATGTCTCACTTGAATGTTTGACCTGTGCGCCTTTAAAATATGTATCAGACAGCTGCAAATATCCTTCATGATTTCTGCCTGAATTTCATTGTTTGTAGAAAGCGCTTAAAACTTTGTGTCAAATTGAAAATGTGTATATTATATTAAATAAAATATTGAGTTGCAGTAGCTGGTCAAGTATTTATACTGACTACATTCATATTAAATTCATTTTTTCCCTTACAAACATATATCATGGTAACTTGCAAATTACCACAGGAAAATTGTGGTAGAAAATTTGTCACCATTGTCCTAAAAGAAAATAAGACAACAATCAAAAAAAGGTTATCATCTTATTAATATTGTTATATATTATTTAATTTCTTTTTTTCAATCTTTAAGTACATTTGAACCAGTTTTGGTCTTTGCTTTCTTTGTCAGCGTATATTAAGTGTTTCCACAGAATGATGTCTAGGGGTTGTCAGAACGACCAAAAATGTATTTCACGGAAAGAGTCAGTTTATTTCACTCTAACAATATATAATAAAAATCTCCAATTATAATTATTTATCTTATAACAAATTTAGATTGATTTAATGTATTTTTTTAATAATGTATTTATTTATTTTTTGTATATTTATTTATAAGTGTTCATTGAAATCCTCACCATAGTTAAATAAAATGCACCAAAGATATCAGCTCAAGTTCTGAATCAGATATTATTTATTTATATTTATCTTCTGTCAAATCATATGTAGGCTATAGTTGGTGCCATCGGTTTCCATTTGCATCATAGTACATGTAGTTAAGCAGTGTGATTACAATTATTTGAAATACATCTGTACAAACCGGCAATTGATTGAACCTGATTTAGAGACGCTTCTCTATTTAAATGGACTGAATCCATTATTCACTGCCAATATTTACACTCAATGAATCCACTTGACTGTGAACATAATTCATGACACATTAACTTTAATAAGGGTCAACATAAAAGCTGTACGTATAATAATAAATGTGTCAAACCAGTTTACTCTTGTATTCCAATAAAGAATGACTGTAAACATCGATGGCCCACAATTCTATGCGCCCAGCCGAGCCAACGCGTTCATTGAGGCCTTGGCTTCCATGGCAACCATTTTTCACATATGGGTTGTGTAGTGTTTGCTAAGAGAGTCATTAACCACCTCTCACAGCTCATAAAGAGAGCTTTCATTTAGGTTCTCTCATCAGCCCCCTCTTTCATGTTCACTAAAATTAGATTCTTGTGGTAGTTCTGCTTTAAAACCCTCCATAAATAAATAAAATGACGGGGGGGTTGGATTTGATCAAAAGACCGTTCAGGTGGACTTAAGGGCTCCAGATGTCTGAAAAACCTCTGCTTTAATCTCACAGCTAAGGAGACCTTAAAGTACACAAACCATATGAAATATGTTGCTTGAATACACTGAATCAAGCAAAACATCAACACACTTCAGTACTTTTTTTACTAGATTAAAATTTTTATGCATTAACCCTTTTTATTCTTTAGTTCATTTTATTATTTTATTTGTTCATGGCACGCTGCTATTGTCTTACCCATGGTCATATTCACAGTCACATACTAGGGTGTAAAAGTATGCGTAACAATTTTAGCTTTGTGTTTTAAATTCTTTGTGTACTGTTTGTAAAATTGGGAAACCAGAGTCTGGTTGATCTCTTGTGCACTTTCATCTTTGTGTGTCTTATAAATAGAGTACACTAACAGCTCTGTGATGCTCTAGATATCGCGAGGCGACTCTCCGGAGATTAACTTCTCTTTTATTAGGCAACACATGCATTAATGTTTCCTCATAATATCTATTCATGGACCGACCTTCTGCTCAGTGTCTTTTTCATGCAAAAAGCTTTTGTCTATAATTGTTCTACAAATATATTTTTTCGGTAAATAATGTAAATTTCACAAGGATGTCTGGGTGATATTTCACCAAAAAAAAATATAAAAAATCTGTATTCTTTAAGGCTGCACAATACTGAAGACAAATGTTTGTGATAACTTAAAAATATGCACATACTGAATGCAATACAATAATGCTACAGTACAATGATAATACAAAGTTTGTGAAATCGGAAAACAATTTTTTCGTATATTTTTAGGGAAAAATGTGTCCATGCTTTTTTTCCCCCCAGAAATTATTATTTTTGCAATAAATATTATTTAGTGCTGTGGGACCGCTCTGGCTGATGTCGGACATAGCAAAATGGGACCTGTGAAAGTTCTACAGTGTTGCTTTAAAGAGTACATAACATGAGATCAGGAAAATGACATTTCATGCAGTGTGTAATGTTGCCGTGTTTAAAAGAAAGCAGTCTGCCAAGTTGTAAATCCGAAGGTGAATGAATAACAAAGTTATTGGCTTGGAAATGAGGGAGTCGACTCTGAATCATGCAAACGAGTCGTCACTAGTCCGATTCGCAAACCGCCTTGGATTATATAGTCCCCACCTACGTTTTGCTAGGACTGCCTGCGAAAACTTCTCTTAACTCCCCCAAACACTGTAGCTCTTGAGCCTCATTCGCGGTAGACCAATCCACAGCAGACTGGACCATCTGACCAATCACATCAGACTAGGCTAGCTGAAAGGAGGGGATAAGGCAGATGAATTGCGGACAGATCATTTAAGAGTCAGTCAAGAAGTAAGGTAGACAAACTGCACTCATGCATTAGTTTCTGCAAACGAAAAGAGAGGGTAAGCACAACCCTTTTATACTACGTGCTGAGGGATCAGAAATTAATTATGACGTGAGGAGTCCTGGTAGAACTTGCGCAAAAACTCACATTTCGGGTTAACACAGATTAATGATACGTTTTCTACAGACACACAAATGTGGTGTCATGACTTATGTTGCAAGCTACTGTGCTCTTAAGCATTAATGTGTCCCCAACAGTTTTCCTGTAATAAAAAAGTGCAATAAATACAATTTGTTTTTCAGATAAAGCTGGAACGCCTAGCTGCTTTCCCTCCAAACAATCTGATGAAGAAGTGGCTTGTGTTGGAGTAAAGATCGCTCCGAGCAAAGGTGGGCAACAGCCTTATCTCTCTATCGCTCATGCTCTCTCTCTCTCTTTTAGGTATGTTCCTGTCTGTACCTCGCTCAGAATCTGTCCGTTATTGCAGCTGTTGATGCAGTTTTTTGCGGGTGTCATTTATCATCCTGTCAATTCTGTATGAAGCAGCCGTTATTCATTTGAATTAGGATGATTATGCCACACTTGAGTGTAACTATTTTAAGTCCCCGTTAACCGGAAGTTGTGATTATTTTATTTCCGTTTTTTGACACAATTCCGAGTGAAATGGAATTTTGAATGAAAAAATAGTGGCCGTGGTTTTCGTCTTTCTCTGCGATTTGATTGGATGTATGAAAACAGCTGAGTGGAATCTGGGCGTAAACTTTGACAAAAAACGTTAATTATCTCACCTTTTATCAAAATGATGCATTTTTGAAGAAACCTGCCCACATCCACAAAGTGATAAAAAAACGAAAAAATTAAGATAGAAGAATACGGTTCCTTTTGTTTAAAAGCAGAGACTCTGTTCTTTCATTTGACATATTGTTTGTCCATATATTCTTTACAGAAAATTTACTAAGAGCCATTAAATTTGGGTGAAAATGTTAAAAAACGCTGGTGTAGGCTGGCAACTTTTTTTTTATAGGCTGGCGGCGAATGAGTTAATGTTTAATATACAGTTATTTGCTGGGAGATTGTGCTCCAGTAAAATTATACTGTAAGTAGGACTACATTGTTAAAAATGCTAAATGAATAAATGTTACTTCAAAGACACAATAGCACTTATTCTTTGTCGGTGTTTTCATTGTCAGGTCTTTTGTATTTCAGACTTTATTTAAATTGAGCGCTATGGTGATATGACATCACACTAGTTGTGCCAGTCGAACTTGTTTGAGTTTTGATTCAATGCCATAGAAATAGTGGACTAGTCTGGTAACACCTCTGTAAAACATTACTAAGGGGATTACATGACAACTTTGGAGGGGCATGTTTTTCCTGCCTTTGTTGTATTTACAAATTCTTTACTTTGTTTGTTATACAGCAGTCACATACTAAGGTAAAGCATTGGCAAGGTTTAGTACAAAAATATTATTACATCAAAATCAGACATCAGACAAACTGACCAATGTAAATAAATTAAGTAGGGTAAATGTAGCAAGACTTCTTACATGTCCCTTAAACTGCACATATTATCTGCATGTCTAGACCAAACTACAGGTTTTAGAAAACATTTATAACTTTTTGTGATAGTTGTGGAGAGTTTTAATGAGCGGCTGGTCTTCACGTGTCAATGGTCTTCACTTATCATCTCTACAAGTCTCAAAATAGCTTGAGGAAATACTGAAAGTGCCTTTAAAATAGCACTGAAAGTGACTAAATCTAAGATGCAAACAGCATTTCCAGATATTTAACTCCGTAACTGTATGCAGTAGAGAAACATATTCCAAGTCAAAATAAGAGGGTTTCGAGGAAAATTAAAATTTTGAGTTTGGGTTTGGATGAGCTGTGGGTACCAAGATGAGAAATCCCAGGTATCATAAAATACTCTCTGTCTGCACTCGATGTCAAATGAGATTTAAATAAACCAGATCTGCCATGGAATCTGGTACAGTTTAAATAATCTTTATATGGAGGGTGTGTCAATATGTTCAGTTTAAGAGTTCCTACTTGTGTTCATTTCCAGCGTATTCTAAAGGGACAGTTCACTTCAAAATAAAAAGTGTGTCATGGTTTACCCATCACCCTCAAATTGATCCAATCTGTATAAATTCCTTTGTCCTGATGAACACAGGGCACGTTATTTGGAAGAATGCTTGTAACCAAACCGTTCTTGGCCACCATTGACTACCGTAGTAGGAAATATTACAATGGTAGTCAAAAGTGCCCCAGAATTGTTTTCTTTTCTACATTCTTCAAAATATCTTCTTTTGTGTTCAACAAAACAAAGAAAATTACCAAGCAATTTTTCCTACTATGGTAGTCAATGGTGGCCAAGATCTGTTTGATTTCAGCATTCTGCCAAATATCTTTCCCAACTTGAGGGTGAGTAAATGAAGAAAGAATTTTCATTTTGGGTGAACTGTCCCTTTAAGTGCAAACCGTATATTTTGACCGATCTCTGTTCGGTAGATAAAATATAAAATTGCCGGTTACCTTACTGCATTCTGCAACTTTCGTGTGTCAACAAAAATTTGCATCTTATTTTACATCATTTTTTTGACGTTTGTTGAAGTCAAATGACGTAAATGATATCTCACATGAAACAAAACAGTTCAAATTATAAATCATTATTATAAACTCTTACCATTGTGAAAAGTTTTGACCTCAGTTTTTCCAATAAAAGTTTTAAGTTTTAAAAGGATTGCTGCTTTAGAAATAAATGTTGTAAAATAAATGGTGCAGATGAAAATATTTTGTTAAAGAGTTTTTTGTTTAAATATTAATACAATTTATTTTAATCAAACTATAAATATTTCACTTTTAAATCTGAACTAAATCATATTTGAGCGACTTAACTGATTAGACCAAAAAATTGGTTTCTACTGAGCCCGCTGTGTGTGCTTCTAGTTTAAGTATGCAGTGAGAGAGTTTAGAACGAGGGTGAGGCATGAGGTTGTTTGGAGGCATCATTGGTATTTCACTATTTTGCATTCTTCATTTCATTCACCATTAGACAACTGGTCTTCCCCTCACAGTCAAACCCATGAGTCACTTTGGCTCAGGCTCCATTCAGAAATACACTCTCAGTGTTCTAAAGTGAAATAACTCTTTAGCTGTATGCACATGGCATCGGTGTCACATAACCAAAATCATAAAGTGTACTGTGTGTGTGTGTGTGTGTGTGTGAAATGTGTGTGTGTGTACTGTGTGTGTGTGTTTGGAGGGAGGAGCTACTTCCTTCCTCACGTTTCTTGCATAGTTTCATTTGGCATATAGAGTTTACAGTGGAGTGAAGGGTTAGAATAAAGTAAACGGCTTGAATTATGTGGCATTATTTGGATTTATGGTAATGCACTGAAGGTAAGGTTACTTTGGCTTAACGTGATCACAATCGTACCTCTTCATAAAGTATATTGGTTATGGTCTGCTTAGACGTTATGACAATATAAATCCTATTGGCAACAGTCATTATTGGAGAGGACTTTGAGGGCTTTCGGTGTTATGACACACACTTGTTTTCTTTTTCGCACTGCTGCTTAATCCACTGTGTTGTTGAAAGTATTTCAGATCCGTTATTAGATACACACAAACCTTTTTACACAGAAAAGGTTTGTTACAAATTTTTTGAAATTGATAACATTTTAAACAGCTCAGTTAATGTGCTTTCTTTTACTTAACTTTCCTAAAGTTTTGTCTACTTCAGGATAAGTTGGTAAGGAAGCAAGTCAACTTAAAACAAAACATTTAACTTCTACTCTACTTAAACAATCTCTCAAAAAATCTAGACCTTATTAACCTGTATGAACATGTTGAAGCAGTTGACATTTTTTCCTCGCATTCGTTTGTCTTTCGTCTGGTGTTAGCTTGTATGGTCAAAGATCCATAACCAGGTGGAGCTTGTAACCTATTTATTAGTTTTCTTCTTCTTGTATGATTCTGAATTGCTCATTTATGTTTTTGTATTGCATGACAAAACTTTTTTAATATATGCATTCTGTGCCATGTTGTTTTCTGTTTTCACCTCTATTTATCTAAAACAAAAACAAGATTATTTCATGTGTACATTATACGTTGGCTTTTTCCCTTATGATTCAAATATGTTTTACGTCAACTGGAGAGGGGGAATATTGTGACATGTTGTGTTTGACATCCTGTCACAATGAACCTGTTGAAACTGCATGTGGAAGTTCAACTCATAAAATCCAGATAAGAACATTCCCGTCTATGGAATGCAGATAATTTGTTCTTTTAATTTTGCATATGTTTTGGCAGATTTTACTGTTGTAGTTTGTGATCAGTAGGCTGCGCATTAGAAATCATACTGTGGTCTTCATTATAACTGCTGAAAATCCAGCGAGGGAATTTTACGGATCTGGCTACAAGCAGGTGCAGCTCTGTGTATGATGTTCACAAGTTACATTTCATCTGTTTTAACAGACAGACGGTAATGTGACCCAGTTGCCATGGTAACGCAGCAGCCGGTTATCACAAGCGTGCCCTGACTACAATATTCCCCTTGAGGATGCTTTCGTTCAAACACAAAAATGTTTAGGTTAATGATGTTTAATCCAGTAGGAACATAGTTTTAACATTTTCTAACGAAAAGGTTATTGGTTCCTGCGTTGGTATGTGGTTGCTTAGGTAGTCAGAGACTTAAGCATGTTTTGTCAAAGTGTTATTTGTTTTTGCATACTGATCTCTAGAGATAACTTTTGTTTTTATGATCGGAAGTTGCTACATTTTTTAAAGATGTAAGAAAATCTAGATTGACAAAAACGCAAAGTAGACATTGATGAGATACGGCACAGGGAAGAATAACTTCATTCCTAAACAAGTACATTTTTCAACGTTTTTAAAGTTTAGAGCTCACTGTCAACATGTCTACTCAGAGAAAATAAAATGCAATGTGTCCGGAAGACACGTAAAGAAGATATGAAGAGTGTAGGCGACAAGCAGCTTTCTGTCAAGGACAACCATTTAAATTTGCTGATTGTTCCGGGATATTACAAAAATATAATACCTTTTAGACACTTAAATAAGCTGATGTCCGTAAAATGGCATGTGTAGTAAACAGTCTTAAACAGAGAGCTTGTTTATGAAGTGTTTCAATCCTGGACCGTTTTGCTGCCGCAGACTGAGCCAAACTCAGATGAATGAACTTTCACACATGAAGCTGCTACCAGAACTGTGTATCTGCTGCCAGCACAACAACATCATTCATCTCCGTCCTGAACAGTTCTCTGCAGCCTATCGGCCTAAGATGTTTACAGTGACAAAAAAAGAAAAGATGAAGCCGGGACGGCCAGAGAAAGACTCTTTGTGCTGCTTAATGCAGTGACGCCCACATGCTTTCATTTAACAGAACATGGGCCCCTGGAAGAAAACACTATGTCGAGGGGAGAGTGTGGAGAAGTTTTAGTGTTGACAGGTTGTTCAGTTATTTTTCACACCTCAGATGATGTCCCAAAATCTCTTGAAAGAATTAGACACAAATGAGACGCATCTTAAACAATGAAAAGTCAACATGATTTCAAAATAGAATTTTCATATTTGTACCCATTTATAGTGCATTGTTAACCATTTAACTCTCTATGTTGTTGTGAAGAAGAAAAGACGTCTTTGTAATCTCATGAAAAAACCCTTCCCTCCAGCCACCTGTCACTTTTCACAAATTAATTCACTTCCCAGTGGATAACAAACTCCTGCCTACTTTTTCACTCACTGAATATTGTGTTTCGCTTGTGTAAACTGTACGTTGAAGTGAAATGGATTACAAATGCAGTTTTATTTTATGTATATTAATGAGGTTTTCTCCAGATCAGTGTATGTGTTTTATTGATCAAGGACATCTCTGTAATGTGCTTTGATTTGTTTTTTACTTTTGTTTCTTGTGAGAGCCGCGCTGGATTCATTTTAGCGGTAAAAATAGCCGATCGGATAGTCTGTTGTTTTTTACTTGGTTGTTTCACGAGAATGGAAATACACAGTTTTGGTTGTAGCGTGGGAACCTGGAACTTTTTCTAAGCAGCGAGTGTATCTGAATTTAACAGCGGTCTCTAGACGATGACACCTGACCTTGAAAATATTGGCTCTCAAAACCACAGAGAAACATGTACCCAATGGCATTCTCTGTTTGCCAAAAAGCTGTTTTTCAGGAAACATTTGGCTGAACTATGTAGAGACGCTTCCTCATAGGTAGAATATTGATCGTCCAACAATGAGAAAGAAACTCGAGAGAAACTTGGTGGTTATTTTTAGTTTTTGTTTCAAGTTGAAGTCACTGTTAACTTAGTTTCAAGGTCACTTTTTATATTGGCCATGACTGATAACAGGAGTATAAAAACAGTTCTCTTCTTTAAACATGCTTTTCACTTCTGCAAAAATAGTATACATGCACGCTATTACATTCTGCATTACAAGTGCTGTTTTAAAAGACTATGTTATGTTTGTGCCTCTTGTATCAACCAAAAAAACTATAAAATAAGAATTGTTTTCCAGAAGGCCTCTTGAACCCTCCTTTTAGTTTCCCCTGCACAGTTTTTACTTTTTAAACAAACCGAGTATTTTAACATCAACGTTCCTTCTTTTCTCTCTCTTAGTTACTGGCAGCAGCAGCAGTCCTATTGAACAAGGTGGTCGTAGTGAAAGATTATGTCGTGGATCCAAATTTAGCAATAAAAGCAATTCTGGATTAAATGGAAGAGGCTCGGACCGCCGGCCACTGCATCCAAAACCACAAGGTACAGAAAGGTTTACACAAAAACACAGATACATTGCTGCTACATGCTTATGCAAAGTCACACAATTTAAAAGAAATCATCACAATACAATAAAACACAATAAAACCACCATTTTCTATTTAATAAGAGTCTCTAAATGTTCAATTCAGGTCAGTTTTGATCAAATTGTTTGCTTATTTAAAGGGACAGTTCACCCAAAAATGAAAGTTCTGTCTTCATTTACTCACATTCAAGTTTTTCCAAATCTGTATATTTGAAAAAAAAAGGCTTGTATCCCTGCCACAGTAGGTTCTGTTACACACAAATAATATTTTTTGATGAATGTAGGAAAGCAAACAGTACTGGGTCACTTCTGACAACCATTGTCATTTTACCCACTATGGGAGTCAGTGTTGGCCAAGAACTGTTTGGTTATCAAGAATTTTTGAGTGAACTGTCTCTTTAATGTCCCTTTAAACATGTCCTTGTACCTGCTTTTTCACGGATCAAGACAGCCTACTGTGTTTAAAAAGCATTAATCATTTTCCAGAGATAAGCGTCACAGATATCCATTAATGAAATACCCTTTCTTCAGTACAGTTTGGTACACTTAAAGCAGCCTTATTTGCATGAGCTGTGTCTTCTCATTCTCTTCTATATAAAATGAAATGCATACAAGAAAAGTTACTGAAATGTCAAACAGCATACCTACTGAATTATAGATCTGTGAAATGCAACGGGATAGACAGGGTAGAGCCATGATGTCATTATTATATTCACTCCATCAGCTCAACCGTGATTCGCTCAGATCAGGTAGACACAGACTTCTCAGTTTCCACATTCACTTTGTCTCACCTTTACAAGTATCACAGATTACATAGTATTATGGGTTAAAAAAATCTATACTGCCATCTTGTGGTCGTAATAGTTTCAGCTTCCACTATTGTGCAAATGCCTTTCTTCTTTCCACCAATGACTTCTAAATATTAAGTTATAAAGGGCATTTGTCCTTTTAATGGTTATGGCTGTTGGTTCTGGTCATGAATGAACAAATTTAGATTTTTTGATTATACAATTATTTACTGGACCACAACATAAGCATGAGTGAGGGCCTCAATGCATGTTTTCAATCACTCTGTGGTTTCCTGCAGTGCCTCCTAAGCCAGCGCACATTAGCAGTCCGGTGACAGAAGTCTCCTTACCGCTCGGATCTGGAAACTTATCTGTCAAACCCAGCATGGAGGGAGGAGTCGAAGGAGCTATGGGAAAGGGCCGAGTGTCCAACCTCATCAGCCGCTTTGAGGAAAGCAGGTAAATGTGAAATATTTCAAAAATCTTTGTTTGTGCAATAGCCAAATTATCATAGACTCTTTTAGATCTGTCCGCTATGTTTCTATGTGTATTTAGATATATACTCACCCGAAAACTTCTTTGGTTTGATTTGAGAGCTTCTGCTGGCATAAGTTTGTCGGTCAATGTTTCTTTCATCTATATATAAAGATTGGAAGAATCGTTTTGTAATCGATGTGACTTGATTAAATGACTCTATGGACAGTATTAGCTTCTTCACTGATGTTATACAGGAAGATTAAAAAGCAGAAGCTAGCCATTACTCCATCAGCCAGCCGATGTTTCTTAAGATGAGCAATGTGAGAAGAAAAGGTTTAGCATTTAACGTCCTTTTTTGTGCTTGATAAACCTAAACACAACAGGTAAGATTAATTTGCAATTTGTGTTGTTTACAGAAATCTTTTGCAGGTTTGATTTCATGCGATTTCATTCTGAAACTTTTCTCGGAATTAAAAAAGTTTTCGAAAGGGCTTGAAGCTGTTGTAATTCAACAAAGTGGTTGCAATACCTCATGCTGTCAGGTCTTGTTGTATATTCAAAGCAATTTTTTGGAATGTTTAGTTAAATAATGTTCATCCTTATTCTTCTTTAGCCGTTTTCTGTAGTATTTTGGGATTATTATATTTATGCATAAAGTATTTTTATTTTATGATGCCTATAATTACAGATTTTCTACCAATAAACTAATGTTGAAATGTATTGTGCATTGGCAGTCATACTCTGAGCACATCAAAGCAAATTTCAGAGTTATTATTAAGTACTGGATCTGATTGGACGAGTCAGTTTATTTGATGCATGTCCATCTTTGGAATTCTATATAATAACACCATGCGCTACATTATTCATATAGTGATATGTGATTTTAATGTTATTGCTATGTATAGTCTCCTGCTTCGTATTGCTTTATTACACTACAGTCATCTGTTATTTTCAAAAAGTGCGTGAGCATATTTACTGTATTTCTTGCTGATGTAGTGTCAGTGTTTAGTGTGATCAGGCTTTGTATAATAAGAGAGCAGAAGCTGATGCTGTTAGCAGGGCTCTGATATCTCCAGCAGCTGTCTGGTCTTCTGATCCACATACTTACAAACCCTTACGCAACAGCCATGAGTCCATGACCCTTAACAACTGCGACGGCTTAGTTTTCAAATATACATGCAGAACAGTGAACAAAAATCTCTTCAGCCACGATTTTAGACAAGGACAGTTTGAATGGTTTCAATCACCAGATTCATAAAAAGGTTATCATGGCTTTATCTATCTTCAGTGCATAACCTTCTGTAGGATGAATTCCAGTTATACACGACTTGCACCCCAAGCTAGAAAAATAGATCTAGCGCATATGAATATGTCTCAGCGGTTTAGGGACCGTGTATTAATAGCCTTTTTTTGATCTGAAGTGTTGGTTGTGGTGTTCCGTACCCTCAGATACAAATTTTCATTCTCTATCTCACAGGAAATGCTATCTGATCTAAAGCGCAGGTGGGCCGTAGACAGGGAAACAGCTGGAGGTGTGCAGGATGTGTGTGTGTGTGTGTGTGTGTGTGCGTGCGCACAAGTGTGTGTATGTGTGTGTGTGTGTGTCTGTTTGCATGAACCAAAAACTTTCTAACAAAAACTTGTTATATTGTTGCTCAGTTCTTTTCATGGTTTGTGCACGATTTATGTCCAGTTTTCAATGTATGATGTCATTACAATGAAGATTACTTAGAGATGCACAATATATCAGTGACCATTTTTTCGACATTATTGATGTACAGTGCAGATATCACAACTTTTATCTTGAAAATTCTAATCTTAAATCTGCATGACAGGTTTTAAAAATACTTGATCTTGCCGGCTGTACATACATTATATTGTTTCTGCTATTATTGGTCACAGTTTTTATATTAGTGTATCCCTAATATAGTTAAGTATACTTATTAGACGGCTCTGTGAAATACTTGATTCTGATTGGTCAATTTTGGCATGCATCATTCATAAAAAACTTTTGGTTAAAACCTGCAAAGTGTATTGTTGACCATGCATCCAATTCTCTCCGTGTATGTTTTGGTTTTGTCAAATTAACATTTAAACTGCTAGTTCACCCAAAAATGAAAATTCTGACATCGTTTATTCACACTCTTGTCATTTCAAACCTGTATGACTTTCTTTTTTCTGCAGAACACAGAAGAAGATATTTTGAAGAAAGTTCAGCGCCAGCAACCATTCACTTGCATTGTATGGCTTATACAAGTGAATGGGTGCCAGTTAACAACATTCTTCAAAATATCTTCTTTTGTGTCCAGTGGAAGAAAGAATGTCATACAGGTTTGAAATGACGTGAGGGTGTGTAATTGGTGACAGAATTTTTATTATGGGATGAACTGTCACTTTAAAGTCCATATACTGTATGTAGCCGTGCTGAACATTATAAAACCAGCCGGTCATTAAAGCAAAATATCTCTTCGGGAGTATTCTAATGTTTTGCACTAATAACCGGCCCATTATACATTTGTAAGATGTATTTGATTGTATTTTATTCATTTGTGAACAGCATGCACTGTATCTGAAGGCGTTGTGTTGAAAAGAAGCACTGTCTTGCTCTCTTGAGTGTGTAAATGTGTGTGCTTGCATGCTGGCATGAAGTAGGGCAGCTGTCTCTCACGGGACGCTCGGCAGTCCTACCTCTCCTCTTTCCTCTCCTCACCCTCCCGTTCTCCTCCTATCCTCTTCCTCCACTCCTCCCCTGACCTGCACACTCACACGGCCCCTACACACACAAACACGTACACACACACACACTTCGGCCCCGCAAGACAGAGGAACTTTCTTCTGCATTTGCGTTTTTTTAACACTGACACCATCACACTCTCAAGAACGACACATATTTCTCTTCTCTCTCTGTTGTGTCTCCGTTTCCTCTGTTGATCCGTTGGTCGTAAAAGTTGTGTTTTCTGTCTCTCAAAGACTCTACTTTAACTCTGCCACAGACACACGGACATCAGGAGGGAGGGCGCCCAACTGAAGCAGGTCAACAGATCCACCAACCCGCCGCTCAAAAACCACATCAGACAGGTGGAGGAGTCCAAGGAGCAATCCAATGACCCCAGCTCGACAAGGAACAGCCCGCGTCATGCCCTAAAACCCCCCAATGGGGTCCCAGCCCAAATGAACAGAGACCAGGAGAGAATTAAAGACGAATCGGGCGTGAGGATAGACGGATTGCCAAATGGAGATGTTCATGGGGACAGTATGGACGGGAACTGTGTAGATGCGTCTCATGAGGATATAGACACGAGCCAGGAGCATGTGGAGATAAAAATAGAGAAGGAGTTGCTTCTGGGGGACATTATGCCTGAGCCAAAGGTAAGAGCTTTTTGTTTGTGTTTGTGAGTTTGGAGCTGTTTCTAGGCTATTTTATTAAAAAAATTGTATTAAAGGGGTTGTTTGTACATTTTGGGAGGACGACCGAACCGAAGACCGAAGTCTTCAGAGGTGTAAAAAGACCTTACATAATGAGGCGTTATGTTTTTCTAACACTAGAATGAGTTATTTCTATCTGCGGGCCCCCTAAATGGAATTCACCATGTTGTTTCTACAGTAGCCTTAAACGGACAAACTACTCTACAGAGCACATTTCGTAAATACATTCTTCGGAAAAGAAGTGAAAACGCAATGACATCTTTGTCACCGTAGTGCTGCGAAAAGGAGGGGTCGAGTGATCCGTTGGTTGCAATTCGGAACCTCACCACTAGATGGTGCTAAATTGCATAGACTTCAAGTATTCAAACAATTGATTTTGTATTAATAAAAATGAAGATTTGTTCATATTTTACTCCTGCTTATGCCATCCTAGATGTATATGACTTTCGTTTTTCAGGTGTAAAAACTAATCTTTGATAATTCCTTCATAAATATATCAGTCTGTTTATAGTTTCTGTGCAACTGGGTTATTTCTGAACTCTAAATGTTTGTGTGCATTTGACTGATTTTCTAGAGTCGGTTGTGTACATTTACATTTTACATTTAGGCATTTGGCAGACGCTTTTATCCAAAGCGTCTTACATTGCTTTATCCTATACATTTTACATAGGTATTTGCAATCCCCTGGGATCGAACCCCCAATTGCGTTGTTAGCGCAATGCTCTTACCACTGAGCTACAGGAAAGCTGTATCAGCGGGCAACTGTTATTCTGCACTCTGACATTAGCTATTTCACACCTCATGCCCGGCTGATCTATAAACTGAAAAAAAGGGGCTGTTTTTGTGTATTATTCCACCTCCGGTCTCTTACGTCGGCTCTTCATTTCCTCTAAAGCTGTACATTAAATACAAATGAATTTCAGATCTATTTTCAGTGTTGACCAACAAAGTGGTCTTTATAAATATGAATTGTGGATTCTCTGTCAGGCAAAGTTGCTTTTTTGGTTGTCCTTGTTTCCTCTCATTCGTCCTTTCATATCCTGTCCTCTCAGATGCATTTGAACAACAAGCCTGTTTTGAAACGCAGACGTCTGTGCCAAGAGCTGAACATATTGGAAGTTCATTCGCAAAATGGCTTACTTTCAAGTGGCAAAGGACATCTGAAATAGTTCAAAGGTCGTTTTTATGAGCTGAGGTTGGCGATTCTGATAAGAAGTGTTGACAGGCTTTAGCAATGCTGTTAGTGGTCGAAGTGCATCAGGAAGTTCTTCAGTGTGCGTATGTGTGACGGTGAATGTGTGCTTGTGTATGTGTGGGATAGAGAGAGAGCAAACCGAATGTTATGGCGAGGTGAGGAATGTAGGTGGAGAGGGAGTCAACCTGTGAATTCCCTTGACCTTTATGTCTGCTTCCCTTCAGCTATGAGAATTGTGGTGCTACAGTGTTAGTTCAGCAAAATCCAGCAGAAATCTCTTGTATAATTTAGGTTGAAGCCAGCTGGAGGCTGAAAATGTTAGACTGTGTGAATTATTAATGGCTTGAAGAAGACCTTTAGGGTCACCATGAGAAAATTTAGAAACAAACTTTATAGATGCTTATGGGAGTCTCTCTAAAAACTTGTGGATTGTTTAATGTGGAAACTATGTGTTTTGGGGAGTGTTTTAGGAGGGTACATTAGATTTCTGAGAAGTTACGGCATTTCATTTATAGGACACTATGGTTTAAATAATTGTGGATCTGAATCTGATGCTCATACTCTTATGTCCAATTTACAGTATGAAATTTAGCGGCATCTAGTGGTGAGGTTGTGAATTCAACCAACGTCTCACTCCCTCCTTCTCATTTTAAGTTAATAAAAACATAACACTTTACTAAGTTCTTTATACACCTCTGAAGACATAGTTATGTATATTATATTGCATTTCTGTCAGTAGATCCTCCCCAAAATGACACATTGGGTAAATTATGACAGAATTTAAATTGTCCAAAGAAAACGTCGAAAGCTTCCAGACCACGCGAGACTGGTTCTCGTGCCAAGCTGTTATATGCTTGTTTTCTCACAAGACACTTAACTCAATAATGAGAATTCTTTCATTATTTATTCACCTTCATGCCATTCCAAACTTTTATGACTTTCTTCTGTGATGACAAAAGAAATTATTATAAAGAACATTAGACCGCATTGACACAAAACCACGGAGACTTTTCTCAACATGTCTTGTGTTTTACAGAAAAAAGGTCATATGCAAGTTTTGGACATTTGAAGTTATTAACATGCTGTCGTATTTAAATAATGCATTTCAGTTGAACTAAATCAGCACAAAATATGAATTGTTTTCTATCACGGTTGCAACATTTTGCTTCAAAAGACATTTATGGACCAAATGAATTACTTTACTGATGGAAAGATGTGCTTTTTAGAGCTTCACCATGTTGAGCCCTGAATAAGATGCTGTTCCTTTAATAATGCAATGTGGAAGAGTAAGGAGTATCTTTTGACTGAAATGCAATATAATATACATAACTATGTCTTCAGAGGTTTATAAAGTCCTTACATAATGAAGCGTTATGAGTTTATTATATCTCTACAAACACAGGGTGTCCCCTTTCATGGAATTCGGGCATGTTGTTTCTACAGTAGCCCTAAACGGACAAACACGTTTCGTAAATAGTCTAAATACATTATCTCCTTCAGCAAAGAAGCAAAAACATTAAGACATCTTAGTCTTGTGCATCCACTGTAGTGCTTCAACAGGGAGGAGAAAGCAGCGGGGTGAGCCGTTGGTTGCAATTTTGCAACCTCACCACTTGATGCCGCTAAATTTAATGAACTGGATCTATAAGTTAAAATCTCTTTTACTTGTGTTTAGGAAACAAATGAACAGAAGCTCTACAAAATAGCAAATGAGCTTCTGCAAACAGAGAAGGCTTACGTTGCACGACTCAACTTATTAGATAAGGTAAGAGCTTTTTTACGTTTTCTGACAAGGCTGCACGTTGTTTTAAGAATGCCTGACCTCAGTCCTAGGCCCCGAGCGGGAAACCAGTTTAGAGCATCATTATTCAATATAGCCATCTGAAAATGTTAAATATAGTGTGCACACACACCTACACTCATAGTCCCGTGACTGCTCTGTGCAGGTGTTTTGTGCCAAGCTGATGGAAGAGGCCAGAAAAGACATGTTCCCTTTGGAAGTGGTGAAAAACATATTTTCCAACATCTCCTCCATTAACGCCTTCCACAGCCAGTTCCTTCTGCCCGACCTGGAGAAGCGCATGGGGGAATGGTCAGACTTCACTATCAGTCACTGTTTAGTAGTGCCATGTATGGGAAAATGATCTTAACGGCAGGTCACTGTTTTCCTCCAGGACGTCAACGCCTCGCATAGGGGACATCCTACAGAAGCTCACTCCCTTCCTGAAGATGTACGGCGAGTATGTGAGGAACTTTGATCACGCCATGGCGCTGCTGAAGAGCTGGACCGATCGCTCACCTCAGTTCAAAGCCATCATTCTGGAGATCCAGGTGATTATTGGACATGTACCGTCCAATAAAAATGTCAGCCGAGAATGTTTTGTGCAATCACATCTGCATGTGTTTATGCGTTTAGAGTCAGGAGGTGTGTGGCAGTCTGACGCTACAGCATCACATGTTGGAGCCAGTGCAGAGAGTACCGCGGTACGAGATGCTCCTCAAAGACTATCTCAAGAAACTCCCTCAGGATCACACAGACCGGCGGGATGCTGAGAGTGAGTTCTGATGGAAAGCTCATTTAGTCAACAAACTGTGATTTTAATATGACGCCCGGGTGTGAAATATTTATTTCGTTTGCAGAGTCTTTGGAGATTATTGCCATGGCTGCCACTCATTCCAATACTGCTATTAGGAAAACAGTGAGTTTTTAAACTATATTGTTTATATCCAAAGCAGTCAGTTGGCCGAGTCTACCATATCTGAATAAGAAATCTCTAAGAGTGATTTTCAAAAACATTTTAAATTCAAATAAAATAATACAAATTGTGCAATAAATTGATATTTTCAGCTTGTATTATGCTCAGAAATATTATTTCTTTGGTTGGTGAAGATAATGCACATGTGTATTCTGTATCATATGATGATGCCTTTGCAAAAAAAAGACAATTGAAAGGCAGTTGCGTTAAATAAACGTTTTTAAGGCCGTTTTATTAATGCTGATGTAGATTGAAACCGTACCAAAACTCGTCTCTTATAGGAAAACCTTAAGAAATTGCTGGAGATTTATGAGATGCTGGGTGAGGAGGAGGACGTTGTAAACGCTTCGAACGAGTTTATAAAGATGGGTCATATTCTGAAGCTGGCAGCCAGGAACACCTCCGCCATGGACAGATATCTCTTCCTGGTCAGAACAAAATAACTCTTTTGATAGCGTTGGTTTTATTGTTGACATTTTAGCATTTATTGTGTGAGTAACTATGGAAATATGACATATTTTAATGATTGTAAAATATAAGATAAACATACTAAACATAAAGCTGTATGTAGACTTTGTTTATTATCTGATGCAGTCAGGCTTTTTAATGTTTTTCTTTTTAATGTAGTATTGCTGGAGCTTCGTAAAAATCATCTTGTCTATAATATTTCTCACAGTTCAACAACATGCTGCTGTACTGCGTTCCCAAATTCAGTCTCGTAGGGCAGAAGTTTACGGTGCGCACACGCATTGGCATCGACGGCATGAAGGTGATGGAGACCTTCAATGAGGATTACCCTCACACGTTTCAGGTTTCGGGCAAGGAACGAACGCTGGAGCTGCAGGCCAGGTACAGACCAACATCTTCTGTGCTCGACCTTTTCATCTGAAATAATATACAGTGATTGACTCTGTATGTGTTTGACCGATCACAGCTCTGAACAAGATAGACTGAGTTGGATAAAGGTAAGAAAGAAATATCACGCATTATTTAAAGTATTTAGGTTTTTATGTTATTGTACATAATCTGATCAAATCTCTACCTCCAAATCAGTTTGGATTAAATGTGTGTTGCTGAATGTTAACATAACATTCTGTGTATTGTAGGCATTCCAGGAAACAATACACATTTTCCACCAGAAAAATGAGACCTTTAAATCGGCATCCAAAGAAGCAGAGGAAGTAGCGGTCAGTATTGCGTCATTTCTTGTCACATGTAATTAACGTTGCTTAGATTTAAACTGCGTATAACATAATGACGAATAATGCAATATTTCAATCTTCGTTTACATAATTGTCTATACATACAATATATATATTAAATTGTATATAATACAGTACAGTGACATGCATTGCACAATTTCTGAAATCAAGCATCCCAAAGATTAGCTTTAGCTTGTCTAAAATAAGGGTAGCGTGTTTATTGAGGTGAATTATTGAGTATTAAAGAAACAGTTCACCTGAAAAACAACCAAACAGTTCTTGTCCACCATTGACTGCCATTGGAGGAAAAATGAAAACGGTGGTCAAAAGTGCCACAGAACTGTTTGCTTTCCTACATTCTTCAAAATATCTTCTTTTGTGTTCAACAGAACAAATAAATTCACACAGATTTGGATCCACTTGAGGGGGAGTTAATGTTGACCGAATTTTCATTTTTGGGTGAACTGTTCCTTTAATGTAGTGGTATAGCTGGCACATTTGTTTATGTACATTTATTGGTGTAGGAACTAAAGATATCAGAGCTGGGAAAACGCGCCCCTCGCTGGATACGAGACAATGAGGTGACCATGTGCATGAAATGCCGTGAGCCCTTTAACGCCCTCACACGCCGGAGACATCACTGTCGAGCCTGCGGATACGTAAGTCTGCAAAACAAACATTTGGTGACGACTCCGAAAAGTATCGCATGTGCTTAACGTCTGTTTGCTTTAGGTCGTCTGCTGGAAGTGCTCGGACCACAAAGCCACTCTGGAATACGATGGGAATAAGGTGAACAAGGTGTGCAAAGACTGTTACTCCATCCTGACGGGTCACATAGACGGTGAAGAGAGAGAGGGCAAGAAGAAAGGCATTCTGGAGGTGAGTCGCATCAGATGACCTCTGACCTGTTAATGTTGACCTGAGATCTATCACCAACGTGACAGAGGAGCACTTGGAGAAAGTGTGTACGGTCCACTTTTCTGTGAATAAAAAAATATTGCAATATTTCCGAAAAAGAGACGTGTAATCTTTATATATACAGTTACGGAAGAAAAAACGACATGCACAAACAGTTCAGGTGGGTTCAGAAACGGTAAGATGGGTTGCTGACGTATAATAATAATAATAATAATAATAAGCCAATAACAAACATTCAGTAAAAACGTTCAGATTAAAACAAGATAACATATGTATCCTGTTTTTATTGCATTGCTCACTAATAGAGTTTACATGAACTAATGATTTGTTTAGCATCATATAATACAATAACGAAGCTTATAATGAAGTGTTGATACTCAGTTTTAAGATTTGTGCTCTGGTACGTTGCTGTTATAACAGTCTGGTTTGGGAACACTTTAGAAGAGGGAACAACTGGTCAGAGTTGATCATCATTTTAAAATCACTTTTGTTGTTATTTGTGTTCCTTTTTCTAAATTGTCACTTGATGCATCATGGGAACAAATTGTCACTTGATGCATCATGGGAACAAACTTATGACAGATTTGATAACTTACCAGAAATACAGAAATGTGTGGTTTCTTTTGGCTTTCTTTTCATTTCAGTTTTATTACACTTAAAGTTGCTTTGGATGGCTCTCTGAAAGGCTCTAAAGAAAATGTCTGCAAAATTAACCTCAAAAAACATATTGCGTGAAGAAACTTCGATTTTATGACCATTTAGAGATTTTGCATTGTGATGTTTTCATGACTAATAAACACCCCAGATAGCAGATAGATTATAGTTGACAATAACCAATTTAACATTGTTTCAACATTTAAACAATTATCTTTACCACAGTATCTCAAACATTTCCCAGTTCTCATTAATTTAATGCTTTGCAGAACAGATGTTTCTCAGTTCCGTATGAATTAGTTTATAAAAATCGGTCCATATGAAAGTAGACTTAAGTTACAAGATAGTGTAACTCAATTTGATAAGAGTAAAATAATGGTGTTATTTATACAACAGGTTCATAATCACACTGCAAACATTTTGGGATTAAAAATGACCCAGACAAATGTTTTTTAACAACAAGCATTTCTACAATGACCTCACACGTATATTTGTACCGGCAATGATTTATTTTTCTTCTGGTCACAGATTGAAGCGGCTCAGTTCTCAGGCAGCAGCATCATGTGTGGTTTCCTGCAGTATTGTGAAAAGAACAAACCTTGGCAGAAAGTCTGGTGTGTCATTCCCGAGAAGGAAGCTTTAGTTCTCTACTTGTATGGAGCGCCTCAGGTCAGCATCTTACTATATGTCTGTTTTTGCACATCACTTCTGTTTCATTCAAATGAACATTTAGTGTCACATTCACAGGATGTGAAAGCCCAGTCCACCATCCCCCTGCTCGGCTACCTGGTGGAGGACACGCTCAAACCTGCGGACCCTCCAGCGAGCTTCCGTCTATCCCAATCCAAGTCGGTCCATAGTTTTGCAGCCGAAAGCGAAGAACTGAAACAGCGCTGGCTGAAGGTGATCCGGATGGCGGTGACGGGAGAGGTACCCGAGCCCCCTCCACCCGAAGAGACGGTCGCCACAGAGGTCACACAAGAACCTAGCACTAACGGCGTCTGAGTGGAGCGAGAGACTCTTGCTTTTCAATTGCACTACTGTATTGCCAAGCATCAGTAAGGAAGACAACGTCTTGCTCACAGCATTTAAAAGCCACACGAGTTGTGCTTATATTCTATTTGGATGTAAATGCTTTCATGACTTGGAGATTTAAAGGACCGCTAGCACGATCGCTTTTAGGCTCCGTGGTGCTACAGGAGCGGATTTTGAGTTTGCAAGGACATGAGTACTTCAGTATTCATCATCACCGGCGATACTACAGCTGTTGTTATCATTACACTGCAGCACAATGTAAATATTGTACCATTATCAATACATGTTGTATGTATAGAATATTGAGATTCGGCTGTTGACATTGCAGCTTGTAAAGACGAAATCAGCACATGGATGCTCGCTAGGCTTCAATCTTTTATAGACTGTGCTGTATATTGCATTCGGTTGCAGATGAATCTGCATGCAATAAACAATCCTTCATATCACTGGGTCTGAGAAATCGGATCAATAATCTGTTTCAATATTGCCAATCACAGATGCCATTGTTATCATAGCTCAGTAATAAGCTATAGCCCGTAGACTTGATGCATTCGATTTGATGGAGGAGGTGCTTAATATTATCTTTGAAGCCAGAGGATTTGATAACAAACATTTGAGTATTGATATGAAATAACTAGCTACAGTGGTGTAGGTGTTTTTGAGAATCGTCTTTTTGTGATGGACGCCTTTTACTTTGCAATCATCTGATCCATTGGATAAGGAAGGTATAAGGTTAAATGGACAGACCACCCAAAAATGAACATTTCGTCAAGAATGACTCACTCTTTAGTCTAGTTGTTCCAAACCTGTATAAATGTCTTTGTTTGGTTGAAGATATTTGGACGAATGCTTGGAACCAAACTGTTCTTGAACCCCATTGACTACCATATTCTGAAAAATTACAGTGGTAGACAAAAGCCCCAACAGGGCTTAAAGTTTTCCGGCACCGTGCCGGATTTATTTAAAAAAAGAATCTCGATATCAGTTCAAGTTCATAAATTCGCTTTATTTTGCCCTCAAAATGCCACCCTCAATAGGACCAAAAAAGTGAGTCATATTTGTTTCTTTTTTAAAGTAGGATTTATATTGAGATGAATTTTGGTATGTTAAATTATGTTTTTATATACCATAATAGGATAAAACTGCTTTTGTGGGTTATAATTATGCACCCACTTCTTTCGATTAAGAAGATCAATAGTCAGTTTCAAGGGAAATAATGTTCTTTTTGTTTGTCAAATTGTGTTTTTTGTCTACTCTCGCAACCACAGAAAAAAGTTCAGGCTCAGGATTTTTTATTTATTTAACCCCTGACCCCAAAACTGTTTGCTGAAATGTTTTTCAAAATATCTTATTTTGTGTTCAACAGCCAAAACCAACCCATAAGAAAGTCATTATTTCTACTATGGTTGTCAATGGGGTCCAATAACTATTTTGTTATAAGCATTCTTCCAAGTATCATTCTCTGTGTTCATTACAATAAAGATATGTATACAGATTTTTTTTTTTTGGGTGAACTGTTCCTTTAAGATATTTGTTATTTTGTAGGCGATGCTAATTCCATGTGGGCTGCACAATCAGCTTTAATAGCCCGCTGGGGCGGATTTTGTTCTTTAAATACTGTAATTATAACTTTATTTAATAATTTATAGAAGAAATGCATGATTTTACATCAAAACATTTTCATTCGCTCCATCGGTTCTGTTATTCAGCTTAATAAATCATAATTAGCCCATAGCCTTTTTGCCTTCTGTTCAAGTTTCTACCACTGTGTCTATTGAATCAAGTAATACAGAAAATGTAAAAAGCTCCAAAAATACAATTTATTAAGAGACTCCTATAGAAAGGTGATGCGTCATGAGTGATTTGTATGTTATTGGCTGACTTTGAGTTGTGTGTGCTTTTGTTTTTTGTTGTGCAAAATGACGCCATATTTGGATTTGGCTACGTGCCTACAATGTTTATAAACAAAATGCATACATTTTAAGGAGTTATTTCTATATCAATTGTACATACATGATTGGAAAGATTCCATCCTTTCTTTAAGGCTTCATGGTCTAACCTTTATTTAAATGATTTGAAACGATCCTTATCATGAATGTATCTCCCCAGAATCTCATCTACTGGTAAACCCAAAGGTGCTGAGAACGGAGGCCTCATTTTATACATACCAACTGAAGCTTACGCACTTTACTGTCTTCTATAAAGCATACCTTGTCAAATAAAACAAGATTATTCTGCAAGATGATTTGTTTCTATCCTTCACAGATTATGCCAAAAGTCAAAAAGACTACACACTAAACAGGTTGTCTGTTCAAAAGTCATTTATTTCCGTATTAGAAAAAAACTAAAAGAAAGAGTATTTCATGACATTGTAATGAAAACTGCTCCAAAAAAGGTTGTACATATTAAGTCGAAAGACACAAATATCACACTATTTCTTAATGGCATATAAATATGTGCGTTTAGCCTTTGGCGTGGTGCACTAGACCCCGGATCCTGCGTGTCAGGGCTTGGATGAAGGTGTAACGAGACCGGCTTTTACTATACAGCCCCTCGACCTCCAACAACTTCCTCTGTAGTGACTCATTGAAGCTGCCCGCCATGTCGCTCTGCAACTACACAAACAAACACGCGTCAATAATGTAACCACACATCCTCTTGACATTGTGAGGTAACATACTGTACTACATGTAAAAAGTACTCAAACCCTGTATCTTTTAGGAACTGAACAATGGTAAACGTTTTCATTATTGATACTGATTACTTTTCCACCACAGACCATAAAGGATGTACCTGCTCAAGGTCTTGTTGACTCACTCTTGACACACTTAAACCTCTGCCGCCACCAACATCTACATAAGAAAAATGAAATTGTTTAGTCTCA
Organism: Triplophysa dalaica; assembly: GCF_015846415.1. Taxonomy (NCBI): domain Eukaryota; kingdom Metazoa; phylum Chordata; class Actinopteri; order Cypriniformes; family Nemacheilidae; genus Triplophysa; species Triplophysa dalaica. Next base: position 4,961,972 of record NC_079555.1, read on the forward strand.
CAAGACTCTTAATTCTTGGCAATTCATTCTTTTAGGAAAGATAGAAAAGGGGTCCTTCTATACCTTTGTATCCTGGAAGAAGTGACGTTTTGGGGTCACTTGGGGTGCAGTAGAGCAAGTAGAACTCTAGGTGACGCCATATCACAAACAGGCATGTCTCAATAATGTCTTCAGAGAGAAGTCAAGAAAAACTAAACAGTGTTGCCACCTCTTTGTGTTAATGTTACAGCTTTCAAAAATAAGTGAGGCAATGAATATGTGGCATAAATCTTCTTAAAGGCAAAAAAAAAAAACTGGTGTGTTAGGATACAAGAGCAGAGAGCAAGAAGCTTGGCTCTGTTGTTGACTAACTGGACGAGACGACGTTTGGCAAGAACATTTCTCTGCACCGATGAGATCTTCTCCACTCCAGCAGAACCTGACACCAGATCCTGACACAGCTGAAAAAACACAGATCCACATTTCTTAACTCTTGAAGGTCCAATGTGTCATTTTTTGAATGGTCTAATGACAGAAATGCAATATAATAAACATAACTATGTCTTCAGAGGTTGGTATAAAGGTATAGAATGAGCTATTTCTATCTACATACATCGCGGGTCCCCTTGCATGGAGTTCACCATGTTGTTTCTACAGTAGCCCTAAACGGATAAACTGCGCTAAAGAGCGCTTCATAAATACTTTATCTCCTTCAGCAAAGAAGCAAAAATGTGAAAACATATTAGTCCTGTGTCAGCCACCGTAGTGCTTCCAAAGGGCAGGTTAAACTGAGCCGTTGGTTGTAGTTCGTAACCTCACCACTAGATACCGCTAAATTCCATACACTGAATTTTTAATACTTGTATAGATTTCATGTTGTTGTTACTTAGCTAATTTTTGCAGGTATAGTGGACTATAGAATTAGTACAAATTTATGTAAACTTCATGTAAAAAGCGATAAAATGTATGTAAACACACTTCAGAGACAGCAAATGGGTAATTGACAAAAAATGTAAATGTGTCTTATGGTGACAGCAAATATTGAGAAAAAAGTAACAATGAAGTTAAATAGATCTCATGCCTTTTAATAGTATAACTATAAATAATAATAAGTAAAATCTATGTTGTGTGTAAAAAAGAAAAACAGCTTGAGGTTGAAAAACAAACAAACAAGTAAACACTGAAAACGGGTCCAACTCCCTCACAAAATATCAAATAAAAATCTTGTAATACAACATTTTCAAAACTTAATTCCCTACAATAGGAATATCACAATTATCCTTCATAATTCATAAGACTCTTGATGTGTTTACCTCCTTCAGTTCCTCTGGTGGAAGCTGTTCCACTCGTTCCAGCTTGCTCAGGCTCTGTCTGTGGCTGTCGTGGTATCGGAAGAAATCAGTGGCGCTGTTCTTCAGCAGAAGAAGAACCAAACCTAGACTGGGGACTCGTGCGGAGGGCACGGCCACATCTGAACAGGGAAACAGAGATGTTAGCACTTCTTTTAACTCTAGTTCTTGTGTTAGCAAAAGCACATGAAAGGTCTTCACCTGCTGGTTCACTGGCAGACGGGCTGAAGAGGCAGAGCGTGAACTGAGCCTCGGGTGAGCTCTGCAGGAGCAGCGTCTGGCAGTACTCCATTATGTTTGCACAGATCTGACACAAAATCAACACGTGACATCATTTACGGAGTCATTTACGGAGAACAACATAAAACTACTGCAGCTTAACTGTGACATCACACCTGTTGCATGGCAACTTCCATCTCCTCTCTCTTCTCTGCAAGATCACTGGGGGCCACCGTATCCTCGAACTGCTTCAGGTAGCGCGCGCGATCCGTGCCCGCCAGCCGCACAAGCAGAGACAAAGACTGACGCTGAGAGACAAACAGATGAAAGAGTCAACGGTCTGCAAACACAACTGTGTGCACGTGTGTGATGTAAAGCATAAGGCACTGTAGCTTCCTGGAACTCCCAGTATTTCACCTGGAATCTGGCGATATGTCCCCGAATCTCCATGATGGCGGCACTGTTGATTTCTTGTCCTGTCTCAAGAGCTCCTGAAACACAAAACCAAGTACACATGTTCACAATATCATCCACCATATTGACATCGTTGATGCTATAAGTAATAAAAAGCTTAAAAAATGAATGAATTTGACACAACAGGTACCTGGAAGTGCCGTCTTGCTGATGATGGCAGTGATAAGAGAGATTTCCTGCAGAGCTCCTGAGCTCATGTCTTGACCGTGTAAGATGGACTGAATGACATCAGAGTAAACGACGAGCCACTGGAGGATCTAAAATAAAGACGCAAAATATTACAAACACAGACAACACCATCAACACAGTTTCAAAAAGCAAGAGCCTAAAAGTCACATAATAGTTCGTTTCAAGTTTTAAACTAGACTCCATTGCAAATCGTGTAGCATTGCGTGATGGTTAACCTGTGCCGCCCCCTGCTGGTGCTGAGTGGTGGTGGAGGTTAAGATGACCTGCAGTAACCTCAGGGTGGGTAGCAGGATCTGTCTGTATCGCTCTAGAGGACTAGGAATAAACCCTGATGGATCTCTCTGCCCAAACGCTCTGAAAGCCAAATAAAGACATGCGGAATAAGACAAAAAGACCAGTGTGAAAACATCATTTATTCACATTCCAGAGGTCTCACCTGAGCGCATCATTCTGCGGGAGCATGTGGAACACCTGACATTCCACCAGCTGAGCGACCAGCCCGCATCGTAGCAGCTCCATCGCACCCTGCGCCGTCTTGGCCACACGGGTGAGCAGGGCCATTTTGGACTCGTAGATGTATAACGGTTTGAGGAGCGGGGGCTGCGGCGCGAGCAGGGTCTGCAATGCAACGTCGTCTTGCCGCAGGCTCTCGACCAGCACTCGGAGGTAGCCGCTGTTGCACAGGTACAACAGCCACTGGTTCTGCTTGTCTATGGACAACACCCTGTCCAGCACGGCCAGAGCCAACATCTGTAAACAGACGAAACATGCAAGTGATGGAATATGGTGCGAGCTGAATCATCGATCACATGATGTTGACATGTTCTTACCCTGCCGATCTCGTGCCCGTCGCAGGCATCTCTGCACACCACTTCCATGAGAGCCGTGCCGTAGCTCTCTATGATGGCCAGGTTCTCTCTCTGCAGCTTGGAGAAACAATCTTCTGGAGCAGTCAAGCGCTCCCACATGGATGTGCCTGATGTTAGCAAATGTATGGTTAAAAACAGCTGCCCACGGACTAATAGCTTGAGTAAGCAGATTTAGACATGTACCTGTCTGCAGTGTCTCAGGCTCATCGGGTTTCTGGGTGATTTGCAGGTAGTAGAGCAGAGCACCATAAAGATGAGCTCGCAAACGCTGGAAACCTCCACCTGTATGATGTAAACACACACCCGCCAGTCATTTAAGCATTTAAAGGGACAGTTCACCCAAAAATGAAATCTCTGTCTTCTTCTGTGTAAACTTCATCGACAACCACAGTAGGAAAAATAGCTTTATACATTTCCTTGGTCTATTGAACACATATTTTGAAGAATGTAGGAAAGCCAACAGTTCTGGTGCACTTTTGACTACTATTGTCATTTTTCCTACTATGTCAATGGGGGCCAAGAGCTGTTTGGTTACAATCATTCTTCCAAATATCTTTCTCTGTGTTCATCAGAACAAAGACATTTATACCGATTTGGAAAAAATCAAGAGTTAGTAATTATCAGAAATTCGATTTTTGGATGAATTTTTGCACTACAACTATTGATCTACAGGTTATTAAGCTGCCAACAATAGCAATACTCTCTTACCTGTGCACAGGATAAAATCTAGCAGCTTCCTCAGGATGAGGTGAAGGGCCGAGTTAGCGATTGATGCAAATCCTGATGCAGATCCGATCTCTGGCCCCGCCCCTTGCTGCTCTGACAGCACTGATTGGCTGAGATGTGCTGTTAAAGTAAAGACTGCCCCGGCAACAATCGGCATCAATTCTTCAGCAGCATCTTCTGATAACACCTAAAGAGGGAAAAGAGAAACTCATCATCCAAAACAACCATAAAGAAGACACCCACCTAACACATCATCATCCTGGACCAGACATTACAAAGACTTCCTGAAAAGGCTGTCAAACATCCAGAATAAAAATTTGTGTAATGTGCATATTTTTTTGTTTATAAAAACACACACATACATTTATACTTTCTGAAAGTTAACACTGGCAAACCAACATAAACCTTTCTTTCGTTTTATTGGCTTGTAACATTTTAAAGAACATTCTCTCCGTCTGTTGTTCACACCTTGTCGTGCAGGTCTAACAGCAGGTCTCTGATGATCAGCTGTCGCTGGTCAGCAGGGATGAGTTCTGAAGGGCAGGCTGTCAGGATGGTCTCCACCAGATTCCTCCAGCTCTGCAGAGCGTGACGCTTGGCGCTCAGACTGTGCCTCACGCGGTTCCTATCCACCACCTGCTGCAGGATTGAGTTCACCTCCTTTTACAAAAACAGACACCAAAAGAACCAATCAGGAGAACAGGAAAGACAATTTTACTTCCTTAAGATATTAGAGTATAGAGATGTACCTCCATTAGCAGTGGCCTTTGACCGATGGCTGCCATCCCCTGCAATGCATTGATCTCTGCAACTAAAACTCGATGCAACAACTGCGAAGTGACAAAATATAAAATGAATATGATACGGTAGTAAAGGAAAATCGCAACACACACAGGAGACACACACATACTTTGACATTGCAGACGGTGTGGCCCTTCTCATTGACGTGCTCACAGTTGGTGATGACCTGCTCGATCTGAGCACGCTCAAAGAAGTCTAGCTGTAAAAGCTCTGGAGCCTCCTGACTGAAGTCTATGGCATCCAGAACACTCAGCAGTCTTCTGCGTACTGAAAAAAAGAAACAAGATTTCGTCAAAATCAGAAATCTTATTAAAGTCGCCCTTCGGGTCAACCAAAATAAAAATGTTGTAGTCATTGGTGGCCAAGTACTGTTTGGTTTCGAGCATTCTTCCAAATATCTTTATGTTCATAAAAACAAGAAATGTATATAGATTTTTGAACAACTGGAGGGCGAGAAAATGATGACAGAATTTATTTTTTGGTGAACTGTCCCTTTAAGAGCCTTTTTAATGGGTCAGTTAAACGTTTGGCAGTGGTCACATAAACCGTCAAACAACACATTTTATTTCAGATCTTTTTGCCTGAATGAAGAAATAGGAGTATATTTTATGTATAAAGTCTGTCCCTTACCTTTAGATACGGTGCCAAAGTGCAGAAAGCCACTGACTGATCTGCTCTCCTCCTCCATACCTATTTCTCCATCAGCTACAAATGAGAAACCAGCTCTTATGAAAGTGTGTTTTTTTTCACAGCAGGAAGCTGTTTTTTAGGAATAATATTTCTGTGTATTACCGGAATGCAGTGTGTCTGGTTGGTCATCGAGGAGGAGGTTGAGCAATCGCTGTGTGTGAGAGCGCTGGCGGTTCAGTGATGTCACTCTGAGTTCGATGGCTGCCGTCTTCATCAACCACGACATCTGAGACAGCGCAGCGATCTCATTCCCTGAAGGACATAAATGATGTTAATTCATTGCAAACATCTGAAACACATTCCACATCTGTATGATATCTAGACCAGAACTTTAACAAGCTTTAAATGTACCGCATCCCATTATTGGAGTACGGGCTAACTTTATATTTAAATACACATACAAAAAAGCTGTCTATTTGTCACATGATAAGTTACATGGCACTCACTTACCTTGTAGAATAAAAGGCAAATGCTGGAGGTGAGAGAATAGGAAGTCCTGACTTGTCCTGAGGTATCTCATGGTGGGCCCAGAAGTGTCCGGGCACGCACACAGCTGAAAGATCACCTGAAACACACACCAAACTCTTTACTAAAGGAAATTACAGTGTTTAGATGTAAATTATATCACAGGGGAGATAAACGCATATACCTGATAGCAGAGTTCAGACAGATGAGGAGCTTCTTTGATCAGCACAGGTCCAGAGCGCCCCTCACTTCCTCTCTGAAGCAGACTGAGAATTGCATGCAGGCAGCTCCGTGGACAGCCAAGAACTCCTAATTCACCGAAACACACATCCATTTTCAATACTGTTTCGTCAAAAGACACATTGTGGGATGTGTCTAAAGAACTCACCAGGGTCCTGCAGGTTGGTGGAGGATACCGGCTTCTTCACTTCATAGCCCAGCAGATACAGACCCAGGTTGTGGCCCTTCAGCTCCAACGAGGTGATCAAAAGGTTCAGGATGTGGATCTTGGTCTCATGACGGATCCTGGCGACCCGTTTCTCAGGGTCTGACTCTAAATAAAAAAAAGGGTTGTAGATGTCCACTTGGCCGTATAACAGAAGTGTCAGAGGCCAATTTATTCTCACTTCTTAAATAAACTGACAGCATTCAATATTACTACATACTTATGATAAACATTATTTTTAAATCAACGATAATCATGGTTATAAATACATTTATGAAAAATATATTATAACTTATATATTTAGTATAATCATTTTTAATATTGCTTATATTTAAATCTCACCATCTATGGTCAGACCCTCTTGAGCTTCCTCACTGTCCAGACACTCCACAAATCCAGCCATCAGCTTCTGACTCACGCCCTGCTCATCACAAAACATCATTTACACTAAAACTCAATTCAATCAATAATCAATTCTGTATTATGAGTGCTTGAATGTGCCGAATGTCTCTTGCTGCGTCCCAATTCGCATACTATCTGTCCTAAATAGTATTCAAAAAGTCCCAAATCATAGTCAAAGCAGTGGGAACGTATTTTGATGAGGGGGTGCTGTGATCTTTTTTGCCAGGTAAGAATTATGACGTTATGAAGTTTAATGTTAATAAATAACAGATGCAAAGATTAGTTGCTGATTAAAGAAGGATGCCAGTGTGATTATAGCATACAGCATAAAAACAAACACATAAACAAATGTTGCACATATGCCTATAGCCAAAGCACAATCTGTTGTACCATACTAGCTTGCGGTGGCAGCTCAACCACCCAAACATCAACGTTACACATTCTGCCTGACCTATTAGCCACGATCTCGAATAAATAAATAACTGTCTTACATTACTGCTGGCCTGCATGCAAAACTTCAAAAGTGGCCTTTCTTTCTTGGTTGATGCTGCTGAAAGTCCTGCATGAGGACATTTATGTTCATTGAAAAAAGTCTGAAATTCGTTTTCGCACCATTTGGACAAGACCGCTCGTGACACTTGACCTTCACTAACTTGTGTTGTCATTGTAACAGTATGTTATTAATGTTTTCAATGGATTTAAGTGAATAGACACATTAATGTAAAGTAGAAATAGTAGTTAGATGCTATTGATACTTATAAGTAAATGTGTCAGATAACGTTACTATTTGCATCTCAGTATTGTTATGCATTAAACATTATGGAATAATAACAGAGTGTAAATCATTATATTTATAAAAATTATTACAATGATGGCAACCTATCAGGATATTAAACCCCAACATCCCTAACCTAAACTTTATGAATTAAAAATAACTGAGTATTAAATCAATTTTATTAAAAAACAAATGAGTTGGATTACAACCCCTGTCTCCAGTGCCACACTACACAGACTTTACACCTCACGCCCTGGAGTCGTAGATTGAAACGGTGTCGTTTTTACACTTTCTCTATTCCAATCACAGTGAATGGTATTTCAGGTTTTCTTTCGCTCGACGTCATGGCAGCTATGATCATAGTATATTGAAATGAGTATTCTCAAAGTACCCCGATGGTCTACTTTACTGTTTCCGGTGAAAATTCCAAGTGACACTTAACAGCTGATATTACCCACAACTAAAGTACATTAATAAAGATAAATAAAAACTGCTTCGTTAAATTAATAAATGTGCGTTTACATAGCTTTCCTGTAGCTTAGTGGTAAGAGCATGGCGTTAACAATGCCAAGGATGTGGGTGCACATACTTAGAAACAAATGCATAGGATAATGCAATGTAAGTCGGTTTGGATAAAACGTCTACCAAATGTAAACATAAGTATACAGTCAACATTACATATGAAATAATAAATGAATAACTACTTAAATGCAATGAAGAGATGCATTATGATGTTTGAGACAGTTCGTGACAGTTCAGTGTCGTCTAATCAACAACGGCCACGTCCGTTTTGCGTTAGTATGTCCCAGTGCGTGCATTAAGGTTTTGCTGCAGTATATACTTTTAGTGCATAGTATAAGTAGGCGAATTGGGACGCAGCATCTGGCTCAATCTCACACCTGGTCATGCGTGAAGTCTCCGACGAGTCTGGTCTGGATGTTCGGGTAGCGTGCGATGCGCCGCAGGATCTTGGCACTCTGAAATGCAGCCTCGGGGTTCGAGCTGCTATGGTACAGGTACCTATGAGGGCCAAAAACACAAAAGCATTAAAACCCATTTCATTGGGCTTCTAAAGTAAGTGAATAAATGAAGGGCGAGGGGTCACCTGGCGATGTTGGTGATGTGATCGGCCCGTCGACTCTGAGCGCTGACCCCCTGCAGCAGCTGTTCCAGAGGTGACACCAGCAGTGATGTTTGACTCTGTCTCAGGATGTCCATAAACGTCATCTCTTTCTGCAGGGCCAGATCCAGTAAACACAGACAGTGCAGCACTGCTTTCTCCAGATGGGTTTTACCTACAAAAAACACACTTATTATCAAACTTTCATTTAAAGCCATATTGACAAATCCATCACTTCCTGTACTAACCAGGGAATGGGGCATAAGTGTCCAGCTGGCGAGCACCCTCCTCTAGGAGACTGAGACAGAGAGAGAGGGTGGAAGAGTCGTTCAGCAGGTGGAACATCAGGCTGTGTCCAGGGGGCTTATGGGCCGGCACGTGCTCCCCCTGTAGCTCCACCATATCCTGCTGGAAGTCTGAAGCCTGTGGCTCATACTCTTTTAGAAGTTTATGAAACACCTCCAACACGGCATCAGCCACCTCCCACTACAGAGAAAAAACCCAGGTTTGCCAAATGCTTTTGTCATTGAATGAGGTACAACTGGAAGCTCTTTCGAACCTTTTCTGCCGGGCGGCTGTAGGCCCGTGTAGGGAAAGCCAGAAACACGGAGTCGCGCAGGAAGTCGAGATAAGGCTGGAACCCAGGAGCACGCAGTCCTGCTCCGAGATTGACAGGAAGCGCACTCTCCACCAGAGTACTGATCAGATGACAAAAAGCTCTGGTCAGAGGATATTCCTCAGAGCTCGATTCGATCTCATTCAGCTCCACCTATGGGACAAAAACAAACTTAGAATCACAGTAACAACATCCAGTTCTATTTTAAGACAGAAAATGGAGAGCTCGCCTCAATCCCGGCTGCCTGCCTCTGTCCAGGGGCTTTGACCGTCTGTAAGACCTGAGGAAAGATGTAACATAACAAAGAAAACTGAAATAAAATCCAATCTATTTGAAGGTAGGAACAGTACAAAAATAAATAAAACAAATCTGACTTTAAAAGTATATGGTTTATTAAAGGGAGAGTTCACCCAAATATACAAATTCTGTCATGTCTTTTAGTAATTCTTGTCTTTTCAAACCTGCATGACTATCTTTCTTCCACAAAACACAAAAGCAGATATTTTGAAGAATGTTGATAACCAAACATTTACTTCTATTGTATAAACACAAAACTATGGCAAGTCAATGGGTTCCGCCATTGTTCGGTTACCAACTTTCTTCAAAATATCTTCTTTTGAGTTCTGCAGAAGTCAAACAGGTTTTTAAGTGACTAGAAGGTGAGGAAATGGTGACAGAATTCTCATTTTTGGGTGAACTATCACTCTAAATCTTTCCATGGGTCAGATGGGTTTTTGTTTACCTGTGTATACTCCAGAGACTGCCAGAGGGAGGCTGCGATCTCAGGGGATTTGCCAAAAGCTGCAAGAACATGCAGGATCTGACCTTTTAGCACGGGCTGTATGCTGCACTGTAGTAAACCCAACATCACCACCACAGGCGTCCACTGCGGATGCTCGCACAGAGCCAGTCGTGCATTTTCACTCTGTAATACAATAGAAAATAGAATAAACACACAAGCAGAATCAAAGAGTAAAGTGACTGCTTACAATTACTTTGTACATACCCATGTGATGATAGTGGTGAGCAGTTGGAGGAAGGCAGTGAGGCCCTCCAGCTCCCTCTGAGTGATGCCTCTGATGGGCAGATGGCGGTACTGCGTGCTGTCGGCGCTGGGCGCGTCCCGCCGCATGTTCTCGTGGTAGAGCATGAGAGAGTGGAAAAAGTGCTCCCACGACACAAGACTTCCAGACACGCCTGTCTGACGGTTCTCTCCTACAACACCACACGCAAATATATAAATGAGTAGACACAACCCACAATGCTTTACAACATATGGGTTATGCTCTGAAGGTGCACTTACCGTGAGGAGCTCCATTGGTTTTAAGCAGACTGAAACAGTAGTGAGAGCACTGAGGACCATTGGCGAGTCCTTTCAGCATGCGTAGGTAAGGGATGTAAAGAGTAGCAGGAAGCAGGTCGCCCATCTGACGCACAAATTTGGACAGAACCACCTGAAAAACACAAACATAAAGATTGATCTATATTTAGTTTACTGGACGGCACTTTTATCCAAGAGATAAAACAAAAGCCCTCACTTCTGTTTAACTAAAGTTTTTACACAAATAAGTTAAACACACCTGTTTGTGAGGAGGTCTCTGCAGAGCTACTCCAAGAAAAGATCCGGTAAGTGAGGTGTGCTGAAGTGATTCTGAAGGACACCAGAACTCAAGGGCCAATTCTAACCCAAATGAATCTTTACTGTAAAACTCTCCAATCTGAAACCCAACAAACAAAAAAAGTGTTAACACGGCATTCAGCACCAGGTTTGAAACTGCTATGTGGCGCAGTATATATTCCTTTATTAGAAGTTAATTTGGGCTGCATGCCTAACTATAATTTCTAATAGTTGTTCAAAAGAAAAGTGTTTACGCGATTTTAGTAAAAAAGCTAATGTGTTCTTCTGATCATCATTTTAAGTCTTCATTATAAGTGTTAAACATGAAGGAACGCTCACAAGGATCATTAGGTGTTCCAGGTCCCTGCGTAGAGAGGATGGTGGCTCACTGCCCATCTGCAGAGCCATGTGTATCAGTCGAGCATCCTCATCGGCACGGTTACGCAACTGCTTTATCTGCAAAGAACATCACTCATTTAGACTTCCAAACCCCCATTTGTGACATGAAAGCGTGTATATATGATACTTATTTAGAAGCAGGAACAAACACGAGAATTTCTCTATCTTATACCTTCATGGGCATGAGAGCCAAGAAATCAGTAATGATGGAATGAAATCGGCGAGTGTAGAATTCCTCCTGGCTGAAGCCGTCGCTTCCCAGCATGCCCTCTGTCAGGAAGAGGAACACGCCCCCCAACATGGCCTGGTCAACCAGAGCTTCATCTGTCTCTGTGAACTCCACCAGAGCTATAGACGGAATCGTTCAAGCTCTTAGTATATCACACATGGCAGTGTGGATTTCGTAGCACTTATAAGCCATGGAATATGTGTAGATACCTGCACCCTGTGGAAGTTGTGACAGGGCCCTCAGAGACAGAGCCCAGGCCAGCTGCACCACAGCTTTCAGTCCCGGTAGTTTCCAGCCCTGACCGTTCACAAGCCGACTGTGCACAGCCGCCACATACTGTTTCTCTGTGAGTAACGGCAAAGCCTGAAGAAAATCTGACAGCACAGTTAAACATTAATGACATTTAAATAACTTATTAAACATTCAACACTATTGTATGATGTAAATGAATATACCTTGAAGTGTTAAAAATGTATTAGTATAAATAGAAAATAAGATTAAACAAGAAATTACTTGAGCTTTTGCATTAACCAAAAATAATGTATAGAACCTTTTTAGGAATTTTTTATTATTTATACACATCAAATATAAAATAGCTATTTAGTATTTGCAGATGTCAGATACCATACCTTCTCTATCCTCCATTCCTTGGTCCAAAAAACTAACATCGAAGCAATAAAGCAACCCCATGACTACAGCAAGGTTGACGCTATCCAATGAACCGTCAGCTTCTGCGGTGACCGTCTCCAAATAACCAATGACAGCGAGGGTGTCATCTTTGCTTAGGGGTGATTGGCACGTCCAAGCAAACAAACACTCTGCCAATGACTGTCGGCACTCTTTGATGATGTCAGATACCTGCACCACATAAAAAAACATTAAGCATTTGCATAATAAACTATGTGAATTTGAAGGGAAGGTTAACTGTAAGATTGACCTCTTTCCTGTGTTTCTCGCTGCCGAGGCCGCGTTCCTTCTGAAGCCTCTCAAACTCACGGGTCACGTTGATCTCTGAGACCAGGTTTAGGATTTGTTTGGTCAAACCCTGAGCCATCAGTTCATCTGTGAATCGTGTGGTCAGATGCACCAATTCAGGACTGTCGGGGAAATAACAAGACATTAGAGAAAACAGTAACTAAACAAAACTGTTAGTGTAGTAATGGACTTTTATACAATTCATGTAGAAAAAAACAACAGTATGTTTTATATTCGTTTATTCAATATTTTGAAATCGGAAGTACCAAAGATTATGTTGAGACCAAACTACTGAGATTTCCAGAATGAATGGGAAGCAAACCTTAAGTCAAGAGTGAAGGTCTTCCCATGTCTAGACTGAATGAGTGTACGAAGGGAGTTAGCCACACAGCGCTTGCCATCCCAGTAAAGGAGCACGGCGACCAGACCTCGAGTCAGTCCAGGGAAGTGAGGCTGCTGATGCTCTCCTACACGTGCATATAAAGATCCAATATGTTCAAAGTGTTAAAACTATAACTTTTGCTTCTTTCAACAAAAGTTAATGTTTATTTTAAGAGGGGCTTTACCTGCCAGGAGCAGTTCTAGGGCAGCTAGTTCTCCCAGGTTAAAGAGGTCACTAAGGATGAAGGACTCTGAGATGAGCTGATCTGGAAGCAGTCGTGCTCCTTGCTGGCCCTGAATAGCAATGCCTTCTGTACTTGCCTTCCGCAATTTGTCTCTCTGTTCTGCACTCTTTGGCTGTTTGGAAAAATAAACATGACTATATTTTACAAGAAAAACTATCATAAAGTTTTGCTGTTTAGCACGACTCTCGAATCAGGTTGACCGTTATTTGCATCAAAACAAACAACGTTCCAAGGTTCATTTTCATTTAATACTCGAAGCCATTTCTGGGCACACTTTTACGGTATATGGGTCACTATATAAGCTCAGAAAAAAGGTCAGCCCTAAAATGAGCCTTGAATGTATATAAAGAAAACCTACTGGGTTTTTGAAGAGGGACAGGAAGAAGGGCTTGTGTTTCTTTAACTGCAGATCTAAAAGATGAACACTCTCTGGTTGACGTCTCCATACGGCCCCTTCCACAGCTTCGAACAGCTCTTTCAGTGGACCCCACAGACTGGCTCCTGCAAAACATGACAAATAAAATACACAAATTATGAACATCAATTCTTCCTGTAAACATACTCGATCAATGGGATGCGGCTGCGTTTTGTAAGATAAGGATGTCATACTGTTTTATTTGAGTTGAAAACTAAAAACAACTCGTTTTAAAAGCTTTAACCAAACTTTGATATAATTTGATATTTGTCAGTGAGGATTTGAAGTGGACAGCAAAACACTCTTTTGACACACAGAATATAAACATGTTTAGTTTGATCACTTCGAGCAGATTACACCAAAATGTCTTTTTACATAGTTTTACATTTAATCATAACATAGACAAAGATCATAATACACAAATGCAGATTCACATGAGTCAGATACGTTCTTCGTTTTTTCAAAATAAAGCAATTTTGATTTTGTATATTTCTTTAAAATCTATCACTTAACAGTACTATAAACAACACGTATGTTCACTCTGCAGCTAAAAGATGGAACATGATTTTTAATGGACTTTCAGCATTTACTTGAAAACAACATTCAATTAGAAAACTGAATTTTGGTTGAAATACCAAACGAAACTTCTGACACTAAAAAAGACAATCTCAGAACAAGGTATTTTGAAAAATGAATGAAATACAGTTAAAATAAGACACATATTTATACCTGAATTTACCGCCATCTGCGCCGCCATGTCGGTAGCGTGACTGAGCTGCCCGTAATCTTGCCTGTTTGAAAACATAACTTTCGTTTTCTTTTGCAAAGAGATTATTTCATATTCACGTTGCTATAAAATTCATAAAGGTATTTTTTATTTATTGTTCTTCACAACATGGATAGGTAACGAACGAACAACAAATTTAACTGAGAAAATAAAGTGGAAGAACAGACACGTTTCAAGTGAGCTTAAAGTGGGTTTATGTGGTCCGGTGGCTGATTGACGAGGGTCTCTGATATAAATAATAATTTTCTTGTTTAAATGCAGCGTTGTGTTTACCTCATTGTAGTTAAATTTTGTAAACAAAATTATTTAGTTGTACATTGTGTGTAGGCTGCGGCTGAGACAACATGTCGCGCACGACGTGGTGGTCTCTCCTCGCGTTACAGGGAAGCAGCGTTTAGAAAATAAAATGCTGCGTCGGATATTTATTTATGGGATGCCGTTTCTTGCGATTATTAGATTTTAACATTTATATGGACATTATGTCTCTTAAGAAAATGTGTTCACAGATTTTAATGTGACTCCGGGAGAGTCTGCTTTGTGGCTGTGAGCCGTCGTGCGCCCTCTACAGTAAACGTTTAGTGTTACAGGTCTACTTTATTAACCAGACATCTGTGGTACTGGCTGTATAAAGGGTACCCCACGTGTTGCCTTCCACAGACTGTGTGGACCTGTCACTTACCAGTATCACACACTGCTGATCCTTAACCTCTTATTTGACTAAGCACATTTTAAATCCCCCTTTATTTTAAACTCAAATAGATACCATAGTGTCATATAATGTGCAACATAATGAGAATAAAGAGAATCTCTGAATAGGATTTTTTCTTTAAAGATGCAACCCTATTTCACAAAGAATGTTTTTTTAGAGACCGTAATAAATATATCATATTTTGAACATGATGCCAGAAAGGGAATATTTCCTTTAGGACATAATGCCCTAAGAGTGAGATAATCCAGAGCCCCCTGCTGGACAGATACGGCAGAAAACAGAGTATTCTTGTTATTTGGTGTTTTGTACATTTTACTTAACCCAATTCTACCAGCTGTCCCACATTGCACTTATGTAAGAAATGTGAATTCACAAGGTTTAGCTTCGCTTTCATTTCTACTGCTTATTTAATGCAGTTTATTTATATTGTGAACGATGTGTCCATTCTCACATCACTTTAGAACTGTTTGCTGTACACTTGACTGTTTTCTGCACTGTCAAATACTAATAGAGCAAAACATCACCTTCATTTTAAAGTCAAGTAGTCTTAATGTTTATTCCTTTTAGAAGATGACTCAACAACTCCTACCTTGTTTTCTTCATTCAAAGTTTAGATTCTCTCATCCACTTTTATTATGCAGTAAAATTACTTTATCAGACATTCATTTGTATAAATGTTATCCATTCTGTAGTATTACTTGCACTTGCACTTGCTGGTCCTATAGACATTGTAAAAAGAAAGAATTCAACATGATAAAATAATATTTATTAAAAGAATGTTTTAAGGGAACACAAGGAGTGGTTATTTATTGGCTCAATACACAAAACCATGTGTCTCTTTTCATTAATAAACATCTTAAATGTTCTCTTCTAGCTTTTCTGATTGCAAACGGCTACCATTCAAGTGAAGAAAAATAAGATGTAACATCACATTGAACTAAAATGAATTAACTTATTAGTAACATATTCATTTTAAAAAAGGTATAACAAAATATTTGTAAAGAAAACTCACGAACCTAGAACTAGTATTGCTTATGAGCAGAGGGAGCGCACATATATTACAATTTATAAAAGCAAACATGGTGCATCACACGAGCAAAACTTGCAATGAAATTTCCTATTTAGTTTACGTTTCAAAATCACCAACCAAGAGGAGAATGTGATTCTTGGAAATGAAGAGCCCTTACGCTGAACATAAATAAAAGCGTATTGTTTTGGCTTAAAAGAGTCCATCCAGTGTCCCGTTTCGGCTTTCGAAAATAAAAATAATAGTCAAAAATATGTGCCCCTCCAAAAAAACAAACAAATGATTTTGACTGTGTTTGTTCCGCCATGCATGTTCTTTGAAGCCAGTCAACCAGTGGCAACGAGGCTGCAACCATGTGCCAAGAGTTCATGTCTGCGTGTTAATTATTCTTTAATCCTCTTTATTTGTAATGGTTGTTCAGTAAAAGAGGTGAGTGAATACTGGTTGTGGCTTGCAAGCAGGCAATAGGAACCGTTCTAGTCACTTGTTTCACAGGGACACATGGGGGAGGAACACCAGGAAATCCCCACAAACCACAGTCTAGTTGTCATGTCAACGGAAACCATTTCTAAGTGGCACGCTCCTGGCTATCCACCTCCTGTTTGGTTCTTCTTAGATTGCCTTTCATTTTGACGAACTCTGGAGTGTTTTCCTGCTCTTCTTCCATCTTCTGTTGTTCCAGTTCCAGCTACATGGAGAAAAACGATGAGTCAATCATTTCTGATTATACTAATAATGCGTGTGTGTGTTATGTGGGAGGAGACGTGCCTGTTCAAGTGTCTCTCGTCTCTTCATGAGCTCGATCTCAAGGTCTGATCTTTTCTTGTGAGCCTCCTGCTCTTCTTTCTGAGACTTTAGCACCTGTTCTCTCTTCCTCCTCTCCATCACCTTCTGAAGTTCAGGCTTATTCTGTGCCGCAAGACCCCTGCAAAAAAAGAAAAGAAAACAGGAGATCAGCAATATAATTTTTAATATTATAAGCGACAAAACCATGACGGCATCGGTTTCACTCAATGTTATAGATCAGTGGAGACAAGAATGCAGCATAGTTTAGAGATAATAATCCATGTGGTTACATAATGAGTGTGTCGACTGTGAAAATCCTGATTGCCCCACATAATGTAATCCGGTATGATGGATGACTTGGTGCATTTTAAAGTTACCATGTAAAAATGGTAAGTATGCCTGGAGTATTTTGCTTAGTTGTGTAATACTTGACCTCATGTTTTTCAAGACTGAATGAAGTTGCTTTGATCAAATATATTCATATAAACCAAAACATAGGTTGATGCAATAACATTTAGAGAGCAGATGCCATAAAAAATTTAAATGAAGGTAAAAACAAGATCTAATATAATTAGAAAAGGCAGCACTAGTGCCACCAATCAAAATGGCAAAAATAATTCACATTTCTTAAAGGTTTCAAACAATTCTCTTCATGCCATTGGTCAAGAAAAACAGTCACTTTGACTCTAAATAGAGAAGCAACCTGAGGTCTACTTACAGTATAGTCTGCATATTACAAAAATATCAAAAGATAAAATAAAAAAATATGTTGTAACTAAAGTCAAAATTCAATCAAAGCCTGTTGTGTTTTCGCATCATCATTTTAGTCCCCTTTTGTCTAGAATTTGCAAAAATGTTTTCTTGTGATTTTATCAGTCAATTTCTTGAAATATTACAATTTATCAATACATATCATATATCTATCTACTGTATTCTGTTCAGTTTCTATCTATTTACTGGCTGATTATCACTATTCAGTAAAACTAATCTATATGAAAATATACATTTCTGAACATATCCCAGCTCTAATTCATAGCAGAGATCAGTAGCCTTCCAACTCATTTTGTTCATTCGCCAAAACTTGTAGACCTGTCTAGACTTGTATAAAGACGAAAAAGGAAATGATGAGAATATCAGATCTTTGGACACATGAGATACAGTGTTTCAGCGGCTTGGCTAGAGGTTATATAACAAAATGCCTCAGAGGTGGGAATAACCAAAAGATTCTGAACACCTCTCCCAGTGGAGACTATAAACACAGCTGCCCGTCCCTATTTTCTGTGTCATGTCATTAATTTACTTTCAGAACATTGTGTCCCTTTCTCCCTCCTTCATTTCAATAGCTTCAAAAATTCATATTGCACTGCGTGCTTCACATTTCCACTGTGAAACAAAGGAAAAACAACTGCACGTCAGACATTAGTCACACACAGATGTTTGGCTAGTTATTTACACCATATACTGTATGAGCTGTGGAAATTATAAAGGTGCTTTTAGTACCACAAGCCTGATAAGAGGAATCAATAAGAAAC
Organism: Triplophysa dalaica; assembly: GCF_015846415.1. NCBI lineage: Eukaryota > Metazoa > Chordata > Actinopteri > Cypriniformes > Nemacheilidae > Triplophysa > Triplophysa dalaica. The sequence continues at coordinate 4,980,194 of NC_079555.1, forward strand.
TGAAAAACCAGGACACCATTTATGCCTTTACAATTCAGGTCGTATTTCATATTAATGATTACATTTGTATGCCATTCAAGTGATTTCATCTGACAAGACGATAGTTTCCATCACATTTTCTTTGAGGTAAACAATGCATTGGCTCTTTAAAACAGTCTGTATGTTATAATATAGGATATATCACATATTGTGAACAGAATAGCCCGCGTATGACTAAATTAAGTTAGAAGCAATTACATGAATGGTAATGTATTCAGTCAGAGATTACACAACAGTACCGCCTGCGGGAACACACGAGTGCCTTGGAAACCATTAGAAACGTCTGTTCTGTCCCTGCTTGTGTTGGTTACTCATCACAGACAGCTGGACAAAATAACTGCAATGTGAGAAAGAAACTAAGAGGAATAAAGATACTAAAAGAAAGAGAAACGGGCCGGCCCTGATTACATAAAAGTGTCCGAGCTCACTCCTGCCCTCCCCAGACTCAATGCATTATCTAATACAAAAGACTATATATAGTGTGACCTCCATCTCTCCATCACTCTTTGTTCTTTACCTTCTGGCCTGGCTGTAGATTTTGTAACATTACGAGTATCCATAAACACTTAAGAGTGCTTGTGTACAACAGGGTGGGCAGAAAGAAGGTGGGCGAGAGCGAAAGAGAGGGAAAGAAAAGAGTGGGGTGGATGTCTAGGGGATGCTGTAATCCTTCTTATGTAACTCTAGATCTTTTAGCATCTCTCCGAGCACCACAGCTGGAACTGATCCCATTTAGATGATGCTAATGTTCTCTTTCCCAAAAACAAATCGTGCACTTGCAGTCTTAGTTTCCATTTCTTATCAAGTATGTGTCTGTGAGGACTGAAACTGTATAATCTCTAGGCTTGTGTTTTCCAGACCTTTTTCATCTCATGCACCCTCACAGCCCCATCAGGTGGGCTCAACCCGCCCTCATGAGGCTAAAAAGGAATTCGATTTCATATTATTCAGCAGCACAATATTGTGGGTAAAAAACAGACTCGCCAAGTAGCTTTCCATCTCCCTAAAAAGATACCTGAGCTTCTGTGTCTTGCACATGTTGAGATCCTTCTGGGATCAATCAGGGAAAATCACATGTGAGAAAAGGTGAATTTACTTTGAAAAGAAATCCAGATGGGACGTTTAAGAAAAGTAAAGTCATTTGCAGTCTTTGTGTGGTAGAATTTAAATAGCATAAGCTATATCTTCATCCACACAAAACCTAAAATGTGTTATTTTGATCTTGTTCTAGATACAATTAAGCATTATTATTGAAATAAATTGGATAAATAATTTATATACAACAAATAATTCCTATAAAAGCATAACAATTCTTACGAGTTTTAAAAGCAAGTAAAACCGGTGAGTATATGTTTGAAGTAATAGTTTACATTAAAAAAAGGAAAATTATAATTTACTCACCCTGGTGTAATTTGAAACCTTTATGACTTTCTTCTGAGAACACAAGAAGATATTTTAAAGAATGTTGGTAAAATAAACTCATTGGACTTTATTGACTTCCATTGTATGGACACATTTCTCTAAATATCTTCTTTTTGTGAAAGAAATTCATTTTTTTTCGGATGGCATCAGGGTATCCCTTAGGTACCTCATGTACCCAAAAGTATAAAACAAATTCCACACAAATTTACCATCATTTATTTCTAACATAAATGTTAATGAGACTTTTTATACAGTTTCACTAGATTTGATTCCTAATGGGTCTACAATATTTCAAACACAGAGTGGCATGAGAACAAACAACAGTGGGATGTGAGAATAAATGGAGAGGAGTTTATGTAATCTGTCTGCGTGCGTGTTATTGGCAACACGAACGTCTTGTGCTGTGACTTACCAAAGCTGCGAGAACAACTTCAACCTGCGAGGAATCTTCCTAATAACTTCCAATTTAAACTCAACGTTTTACATAATAACCAGCATGTCTCCTCCCATGCTGTTACGATTCATCAGCAATGACTTTGAGAGGGAGGGAGAAATAAATACACAGAAATGCCTCGAAGCCCCGACTCAAACTTACTGTTCTAGTGCATTTTTTCCTAGTCCATGTCAACCTAAAACAGGCCGCAAACATAGAGAGACAAGTAATGGGTCTTACTCAGAGAGCCTCCTAGGTTACATCAGCTTTCAATAATCCCTTACTTAAATATGCAACAGCAGAAGACATCTGTAAAAACCACATCAGAATCCATGTATTGCAGAGCTCTATATAATACTCAAATTTACATGACATCATTGAGCAGACGCTTTTATCCAAAGCGATTTACAGGTTGGGTAAACGATGGAAGCAATTGGGCCAAAATGAGGACTAAAAAAAGTGCAATAAAACATGTCTCACAAAGCCTACTACAGTGTACAGAGCTAAGTTTAGTTATCTAAGCTTAAGTAAGCATGCATTTTTTTACTTGATTGTGATTGGTCAATTGTATGTCAAATATCATATCATATGAAGTCAAATAATTGATTAATGTGGTAAGAAGTTGTGTAATAAAATGGATCGGAAGCAGTAACAGGTCATCATCGGAAAATAAACCCTGTGTTCTTAGATTTCGCAGTTTTATTCAAGGCCCGTAATCATCCTGTCTTGGTTTATTGAACGTATGATTAGCCAACTGTATACTATTCATCAGATAAGAAAAAAAAATGCAAGGAAGACTGGTATCGGCATCTCCATAAAATCCTTAATATAGTAACAGAGTTTATACTGTATATGGTAATATGGGAACACAGCGTTATCTGAAAAAGCACGTCTGCAGTGAAGACGATAATAGCACGGCATAAGGAGAAAAACAAGCAGAGCAATGGTGAAGCCAGAGAGATTAAGACATTGTGAGGAAAACTATTAAAATGAAAGAGGTTTAAGATCAAAACCACATGAGTCACCTTTTCTGGTTCATGAGAAGCTCTCTGTGCAAGTCCTGGTGATTAGTGGAAGTCTTCACCGGGTTGATGAGTTTCTTGGGTTTGATGATCTCATCAATGTCCCCGTCCATGTAGTCCGGCTCGGCCATGATGCTCCGTACACGAGATAATCCCTCTGGTATTTCTGTCGGGTCCAGACCTGAGAGAGAGAAAAAGAAATTACAATTTTAAGAACATTTGGGGGATTTTTTATTTACTTAATAAAATGCACTGAACCTCAACAATGTACTGAGAATTGATCATCCTTCATCAGTGCATATGGTATATGTTCTATTAATACCTTGTAAACGTACAGACTGTACACATGAGGAGGACACTGAGCTTTATCATGATAACAATTGATCAATCAACGCTTCACGGTTTACAAAGATAGCAACATTTACAACCAACTCTATTAGTCACATAAACAATAGTTTATAAAACGGTCAGTTCAGATCCTTGATTCTGTTATATAAAATACCCCGATTTAATGCTGACCGCATTACATAGCCTAAATATCATTTATTTACTTTATTTAATGAAACCTTGCTACGCATATGGAAAGACAGTTTTATAAAAGCAATAAGCCCCATCGTTCAACAACGCCCTTAGCTGTTATAAAATGAACTGTAACCCATTGCTTCTTGCTTTATTTTAATATGATATATTTATAATAATGATAATTAAATAATTCAATCTAAACTTATGTTTTCGATGACACTTGCAATACAATAAATGAATAAAGGTATTATTCTCTTACCCTTTTATCTTATCGTTATGTTGCAAAAATAGACAATAAATCCATGTGACATCAATCTCACATGGTTGTGATGTTTCCTCATTTTAGCCGACACTTTATTTCCAAGCGATTTACAATTAATAAATGTGATTATTAATCATCAACAGGTTTTTACAAGTTCTGCACTAACAAAGCAAGCAAGCATGTATCATTTAGAACTAACATTTTGCCAATTATAAAGCTGTATTTACTTAAGCTATACGTTAAACTTAAACGTACACTAAAATACATTATTATGCAATAGTCCTTGGTAAATACGAGAAAAACAGAAACAAATATAAAGTGTGTGACCCAAATATGTTAAAGTATGCAGATTTTTCAATCTCAAATCTTACCTGGAAGGACTGGAAACACGGGGTATCTAAACATGGTAGTCATCTCTACGTCTGAATAAATCCTCAGGTAAGCACAATAATGTTCCTAACTGAATGAAAGTCTCAGCAGCTCTGAACGTGTGTGAGAGAGATGAGCTCTATAAACAGAGCTCTTCTGACTCCGCCTGATGTATTACCCAACAGCCCTCCCATCCCTCAAACATCTCTGTTAATCTTTCATCGCTTGCGATAAATAAACATCAAAGAGTCTAGCCTCAAATATACCCTGATAACACAATGACACTCCTAAAGCAAATATCCACGCAGTTTTGCCTCCAGATATGGAAACATGTCAAATAGTTACTGAGTGAGTTTACACATTGATTAATTTAGAGAATGGATTACAGGGCTACATTTAAGGACCTTTACAGACATTATTATTTATTTTGGAACAAGGAAAAATAAAATGAACATAGGGAAATGTCAGAAAACGCATTCATAAAATGTATAAAATGTTTACTGCAGAAAAAGAAAATGCATATTTCGATTGCAAGCGCGCTGCGCAGATCCACTTTGATGTCATTCGCCGCATGACGTCTGGGTGACGTAAGAAAACATCTGCGCTCTGTAATGCACTTGAGTGACGCTAGAGGTCGCCAACAACCAGCCGTGAGCCCAGTGACGCCAGCTTTTACTGGCATCTTAATTTAATTTTGCAGAACAACATAAAGTCTTTCCTAATGCCTCAGGAGTAAAATTAACCAATCCTCGAGAAGTGTGTTGAGCTCCTTAAAAGGCAACTGAAAGCCACGTTTTTATCATATGATGTCATGTGAATTACATAAATAATTACAATTGCAATATCTATTTGTTGCAGACAACATAAATCTTTGACAATAAAGAAAAACGTCAAAGCAAATGTTTTGTACCCTAATCAATCATTTTAAATCAAGTCAATATATAAAAAATGAACGGCATCAAAAAATAGCAAAAGATTAATTTGTGTTATCACAAAAAAGTGCATGTTGTCCCTCTGTTTTTAAAACTTTCATCATCTGCAATGTGGTCACTGCCTTACTGTCAGTGGTATGCAATACACATGCTAAAATTAATTTTTATTGCAACGTCTTCAGTATTTCCCATCATCACATGTTTACACATGCATATTGTATATCACCTTAATGTATTTATAACCAGTAATTGCATTATATGTTCATGAAGAACACCTTGGGGACAAGCCGGATGGCAGACTGAAACTTCGACCACTGTGTGTGAAAACAGCTTCATTACAAAAGCATGTTTTCAATCTTGTAGTCAAACTTCCTTTTCCGATTTGAGTTACTGTTGCCACTTTAGCGTGTTGAAACATCGCTTTTCACAAAACAAAATAACACGTCCTTATCTAACAAGATCTTAACTGATTGTTTCCATAAACATAAAAGTATGAATCCCCGCCATTCAAGTTCATGCATTAACAACATTCTGAGCGTGGTTGCTATGCATTGCTTTTTTTAAATATATCTTTTCCCACAATAGACGCTTGAGTTTCAGAGTTTCTCTAGATATAGGCCATATGAACTCAATGCAGCCCATCACAAATATAGACTTTATTATGTTTGTGGACCTTTGTGTATGCAGGGGCTGCTTTTAATATATCTAGCTCATGAAGTACAAAAAGGCCCGAGGGTGTTAGACAGGCATTTGTTTGCAGGTTCTTAGTTTGTTAACCTGTTTCACATCACAACCTAGACTTACATGTAGTGGACATCACACTGCATATGGGCAATCGTACATTTTGTCCAGATTTGCATAAATGTTTAAAACATTAAAGCAGCTGTGCTTTTAAGAACCCCCTGCTTCAACTAAAACTTCTGCTTTGTGATTTGCAATATTATACTTAACTAGCAAGATTTGTGGGTTAATTTACATTATCAAAATATCACAAATGTGCATGTTTTGCATATTACAAAGGTTTGTTATAACTAAATGATTTTAAAGGGACAGTTTCTCCAGAAATAAAATAATTTACTCACCTTCGAGTAGATGATGATCTTTATAAATTACTTTGTTCTGTTGAACACAGAGAATGATATTCTGGAAGAATGCTTGTCACCGAGCAGTTGTTGGACCCTATTGACTACCGTAGTAGGAAATATTAGAATGGTAGTCAAAAGTGCCTCAGATGTTTGCTTTCCTAAATTCTTCAAAATATCTTCTTTTGTGTTCAAAGAAATGTATAAAGCATTTTTTCCTACTATGATAGTCAATGATGGCCAAGAACTGTTTGGTAATTTGGTTACAAGTATTCTTCCAAATATATTTCTCTGTGTTCAGCAGAACAAAGTAATGTCTAAATGAAGACAGAATTGTTGGGTGAACTGTTCCTCTAATTCTTTAAAAGATTTGCAGGACACGTTTTAGGTCAATGCAGATGAAGTGATGCTTTCGTTCATATAATTTACAAACTTTTTTTTATTGTATCAGAAATTGCACATCACATTATTTAGAAAGTTCTTGAATATCCTATTGTTCTTTCAGCATAGGTAAAATTTAGATCAAAAGGGATCAAATATCTTTAGCTCCATTAAAGTCCCTATCAAGATACAAAAATGTGTAATTTCTGGACTTCATTTTCAGGCATTGTTGAATGCAGAATAAATAAAACTGCTCGCTGGCAATGTGGAACATTTATAATCACAACTTTACGACTTGAAAGGCCTTTATTAACTCCATCTTAGAAACAAAAACACAGCATGTGTGTAAACTCCCATGCCCACACACACTTCCAGAATAACAGACTATTTCAGAAGAGAGAAAATATAAACATCACATTTATACACCCTTCCTTTCAGCACCAGCCACAACAATAACCAGTCCCAGCGAGAGCAAACAAGAGCTCCTCAATAACATCATTTGGATACGTGTGTTTATAGTTAGATCACCGTATAGTCACATGACTGACATCCAAAAAACAAGCTCAAAACGTGACCCTATTATGACAATGCATATTTAATCTGATTGATTGTTATATTTCAGCGACTACCTCTATAAAGCCATATGTTTTTGTTCAGTTTTGCAAATTTTACAACTTCAACATAATCACACAGAGCAGAGGGCGGGCACAACCTCAATCAATCAAGCTCTACATTTCCAGTCATCTGCAATAGAGCCCACACGCGGGTAGGAAATAACAGGAAACAGGTGATAAAAAAAAACCATTTCGGTCATGTTAAAGATGAAAAATTCACTATTTTCTAGAATATTTTTGCATACAGCTACACGGATGAGGACGGCATGTCTTTGTTCCTGTTCACAAGCCCTCATTAGGAATCTAGACTAGGAAGAATGCAGCAGGGAGCAGCTGGCAGTCTACAGTACCATCTGACCCTTATTGGGCACCGTTTACAGGCAGCAGGAGGATACATTAGGCCCCCTCCCTAATCCCCAAATCCCCTTTCACAAGCACATTGTCACTTTCACCATAACCTGTTCATTTCTAGTGCCCAAATATTTCTTGATTTTTTATTTTATAAGATCTTACACCCTTTTCCGAACTGCAATCTCAATTTAACCCCCTATTGGTCAAATCACCTTTTATTCTCGGCATAAAGACATTCTGAACCATCCCCCCACCCCCATGTCCTGCCCCCCATCTACCCCCATTCTTACGGACCACAGGAGTATCAATTCGTATCTACTATCCTCCAGATGATGGCTTTCTCCCACTCATTTTCTCATGAATCTTCGGTTTTTCCCAAGTTACAGGAATGATTTAGACCACAAACGCTAGAGAGATCTGACACGGATTACAATATTCCAGGTTAAATACCAAAGAAAGCTTTTGTGGATGTTTTTATACACGAAGGCGTTACACAAATGTATACACACACATGACATTCAAGTGAAATGCGCGTTTCTCCATTTCCTTAAGCCGAGCCAACGGAAAATGTTGAAGCACATAAATTGCGGGGGTTCCCACGGCGGGGTGAGGGGAGAGAGAGAGTGAGAGTGAGAGTGAGAGCGAGAGAGAGAGAGAGAGAGAGAGAGGGAAAGAGAGTAATTGGTTCCTTTTGGGGGGTCAGACTTATGACAACCTGAAACACATCGTCCCCACTAAATCATGCATTCAAAATGAAAAGTAGTTTCAACTTGATTTCATATAAACATCGTACTAACTTAAGAGTAAGAATAATTTACAGAAAGTTTAGTTTACCTTAATTTAAACAAGTTAATATAAAATGCTTTGTTGAGCATCAATTTCAGTTCCCAGCATGCTTTGAGTGAGACTGCATTAGGAGAGTACATTTTGAAATTAATTGTTATTATATGAATTTTTAGAAAGGAAAAATCCTTTATGTTGGATATTTAGGAGAGTTTAATGTATTTTTGTCTTTTGGGGTGACCATTGATCCGAAGAGTGGTGCTTATGCTTAGCTTGTAGGAGGTGCCTTCACAGTCCTGTGTGTTACATCACTCTCTGTGAAGCCTATTTGTTAATTGTTAATGCAGCTGAATTGTTTAGGATGACTCAATAAGATCTTTCTTTTATTTAACTGTAAATAAAAAGGTTACCTTACGAAATGTTCGAAATGAAAAGGAATTTACATGCACGAGTACAACAAACTCTAAACTTGGTAGTTCTGCTTACTTAGAATTGGGAACATCATAACTTTTTACCCAACATATTCGGGTTTACAGTGCACTTAAATATGGTCAAACACAGACCCACATAAGACAGAAAAATAATACAACACAATATCTTAATCTCTCACTTCACTTTGTGCTGCCCCCTGGTGGCTGAAACCAAACATCACAATCACAGCTGACATTCAAAAATGTGCATCACCACAGAAAATAACACTATGTTTTTGCTTTGAAGCTACAGTTGAGTCTTAAGGAGGCTCTTGCTGTACATAGGTGGATTTTGAAATGGGAATTATTCTTATTTCCTGTTCCTGCCCAGTAAAAGACCTCTGACATTTCAAAGGCTGACCTTAAGTAAGCCACAAGAGAATAAGGTCATGTGATGAGATGCTGGGTCACTGTGACACACTGAGAAAAGGAAATGGTCAGCATGTTTCTGTGTAAACGTGTAGTCCTCTACGAGACCATTCGACTTTAAACATTTTATAAATCTTGGCTTGTGCTAATATCGCATTTTATTTAGCATATTTCTTAATAAAACCATTTTTCTGAACAGAAACAATAACATGTTTTGATTTGATATACGTTTTTCATAAATATGGCTAAATTCCTGTAGACTTTCTAATAAAGATAAGGAGAAAGGACAGTGATCGTCCCTGTTAGCACAGATTCCCTAAGAGTATTACTGTTAAGACTATCTATTCTATTGGTGGTCATTGTTATTTATTGTAGGTTTATGATTTACGCAGAAGTTATAAGTGCAAAAATCCTGACTGGTTGAGCTGTGCAATAAGATGTCTGTCCGCATGTTTTGTTCCCATGTCTAGATTGTTATGGCGAGTTTATGCGTTTTATTTACCTACTGGGTATTTATCTACTTATATATATATATATATATATATAGTTATTGTGTGACCTGGAAATGCAGCATTCACTAAGCCCAAGACAAATTTTCCCATGGGGACAATAAGGTATATTGTATTGTGTTGTATAAAGCTCATGGGTTCGAGTCCCAGGTAATGTATAGCTTGAATGCACTATAAATTGTAGAAAAAAAATCATCTGCCAGATCCATAAGTTTGCAATTTGCTTCTGCATTATGAGCTTCTCAAAATCTTCTCAAACATAGCAAAGGCTTTCAACCATGGCCAATCACTTCCTCCAGTGGATTTGCATGTAAATACCACCCCAGGGTTTACATTTACATTTACATTTAGCAGATCCAAAGCGACTTACACTGTTAAGGGAGCAATAAGCGATACGTCATACGGAAGCAATAATACAATAGGTGCTAATATTACTAGTTTCAGTCAAAGCTAGACCAATACCTGTTGAGAGAAAGAGAGGGTTAGTGTTTTTTTGTTTTTTCGTTCATTTGTCTGTCAAGTTTTCATAGAAGAGATGGGTTTTAAGTAGTTTCTTGATTGTTGTGAAAGATCTGATTGACTGGACTGAGTCAACAAAGATGTTCCACCAAGAAGGAGTTGTGATGGGGAATGAGAGGGAAAGCGATTTACTGTCCTTTTGAGAATGCAATACAAGACGCCGCTGGTTTGCTGAACGCAGGGTTCTTGATGGAGTGTAGAAGTGTAGGAGGGTGTGAAAGTATGGCGGTGCAGATCCAGTGATAGACCTGTAGGCAAGTATTAGTGACTGATAGGTTTGACACATGGATAATTTTATATAACTGATATCACTATAGTTTCAATTCTTGTGACTGATTTGACAAACAGAGAAACTTCATTTTTCTTGCATGACAACAGATGAAAATCTCCAACCACGAACTTTTTGTGTCTCCATTGTTTGGGCGGGGCAACTTTATGACAGGATGTGATGGTTAACATCGCCGCAAGATCTTGATCTATGTTAATGTCTCACGGTCCAACGCTGGGGACACTCCTGCGTATCTTTACCCCTTTCAGTGGTAACTGTAACTCAAACCGACTTCCTGTTACGTTACGTCCCGCTAAACAACCACGTAAAACTTCTCCACTTCTGTACCCTCAGTTGTGTCACCAAAAAACTAAAAGAACGCACAGAACACGCATCAGCCCAAAACAGTGAATCTAATCCACATGTGGACAAATGTTACATACAAATGTTTTTGCACTTCAAGAATGAACAAAATAAACTGCAAGATTAAAACAATCGACTGTTACAAAACAAAATGTAGTCTAGACTTGAAACAGCCAAACCAGAAATAGACAAACTTGCAAATAAAAAATAGCCTTGTCGAGTTTATTTGTAGTCTAGGGTGAACTACGATATAACTTGGGTGCGGACGTTTTGTGTGCGAACATAGAAAATAATGGTTTAAAATTGTATTCTTCTATAGATAGCAGTAAGCATGTGTTGTGTGTCCTCTTTAGAGCTCCAAGAAGAGGAAATGAATGGAGATTATTCAGAGTTTACGCTGTTATCATCCACCTTGTTTTTGAACGCCGCAGTAGACGATGTGAGGTACTTCCTTTTTGTCTCGGGACTTCCGCTTTATTAGCTGGCCCCCAGGGGTGCAGCAACTGTCCAGAAGGGGTCAGGTGTGCCAGTATGTATATGAAGGATCAAGCAACTGCGTTCTATAGAACTAAGGCCGCCGAACAGAGGCTCCATTGATTCCGCTCAGCTGTGGCCAGCACCTGCTGGGTCACAGATTACGGTAAAGGCCGTGCAAGAGGTGCTAATGTATGTGGGTAAAGATGTGAAATGTAGGATTCTTAATGATCTGTCTGGTTTCATGTCACAAAAACCACTCGGCACACCAGAACCGACACAGCCTATAGCACAGGCTCATATGAACCATGATGATGTCACATGCTATGACACACTGACATGTGGTGCCGCTCATGTGGGTGAAGTGACTTCGAATAGATCATTTTGCCTCATCTCATTATTTATGAGTAAATTTGGCACGGCACAAAAATGATATACCAAAACTAAATCTACAATGACAGGATCTTTTTAACCTGATGCATCGATGGGAAATTCTTAGAACTCTAAAACACACACAATCTTCTTAGAGGAGTGTTTAAACAAAATCTGCTGCCAACTGCTGCCATTGATTATTGTGAAAGACAGACAAGAAGACTGCTGACCTAGCAGTGCCCGGTAAAACAGATGAACTGTGAAATACAGGTGTCGACATGACATCTGTGGTTTATCTAAACAACAGAGAACAAGTTAAGTGACAGAAAAGTCATCTGGGGATAAAATTATAACAAAAAAATTAAATATTAAATCAATGGAAATATGTTTTGAAAATATACAAATGAATAATACAAATTTTAAAAGATTATATGTTTTATACCAGCAAGCGACTACACCCTAGAAACCATGTGGCAATGCCTTGCCAACGGCCCAGAATACTCTAACAACACCTTAACAACAATCCAAAACACCCTAGAAACTGAACAGTAATGCTTGAATGAAAATTCTGTCACCATTTACTCACCCTCTTGTCCTTTCAAACCTGTATTTCTGCAGAACACAAAAGAAGATATTTTGACGAATATTGCTAACCAAACAACAGTGGTAAGTCAATGGGTACTGCTATTGTTCAGTCTTTGTGTTCTGCAGAAGAAAGACAGTCTCACAAAAGGATAACAGAATTTTCATTTTTTGGTGATATATCCCTTTATAAAGAATAGACAAAATAGCATCCACATGTACTACATACATAAAACATAAAAATGTAGTTATAATAACAAAGGTAATGGAAAAATACCCCTCGACCGCTTTATACCGCTGCTTATAGACCAACATGAAAACAGAATTCATATCAGTCCATGACATCCTAATTCAGATCTGCGATTTATCCTGTGCTCATGAATTACACTAAATAGCCCTGCTTCTCCCTCCCATGAGCTTTCTTTGACCACGTGAGCCGAGGCAGAATAAGGAATATCCGATTGTTTTGCTTCTTTGTTTGATTTAAAGAAAGGAAAGAAATCAATGGCAGCAATAGAATGTCAGCCGGCTGGCTATTGGACAGATATGACCAAAGGATTTACAGACAGCTGTCCGTGTGCGGATTACTCTACGGATCTATGATTCACGCAAACAACCTTAAACTTATGCACAAACAACATGCAAATATTACAGACTATGCAAAGTTCTTCATAAGGCTTTTAATGACCCAAATCCTACTGAAAAGAAACAAAAACCGCATTGCTACTACACATTCGTTCACAGTTCACCCAAAAATAAAAATTCATTAGTAAATTCTCACTCGAGAGTGAACACGGAGAAAGATATTTGGAAGATTGCCTGTAAAAGGTTCTTGACCGCCATTGACTACCAATAGCAGGAAAATGACAATGGTAGAGAAAAGTGCCCCAAAAATGTTAGCTTTCTTACATTCTTCAAAATATCTTCTTTTGTGTTCAACAAGACAAAGAATTTTATGAAGACATGTTTTCCTTTTGAACAACGTTAGGGTGAGTAAATGAAGACAGAATTTTATTTTTTGTGTGAACTGTCCCTTTAACAACATAGGACATGAAGCAACACCTACATTCATAACAACCTTCACTATAACACATAATCCTACTAACAGCAGATTATCTCAACGAGAAACAAAGAACGTAAACATTTCAAATCATGCATGAAAATTGAATCATGCTTTAATGAGGAGATCTGACAAAACCGCATGTGCCATCATATTAAAATAATGTTTTATTATGGTTTATTTACACGAGACTGAACAAAGGTGAATGTATTAGTTAGTTAAATACAGGCGGACAAAAGAATAGACCATAGCGCTATAACAAAAGGACAAAGCACACTCAGCATCACTCACAACTGCCGTGCACATGCGCGCATGCACACGTGAGCGCACAGACCAAAACAAAGATCCATATCAATGCACAAATACAGAAGTCCCATAAACGGAACGATGTTCACGTTTAGCAACATGTTTGTAAAGATAATCAATATTCTGCATGTGAATGCGCGCTGGCATGCGTTCAATAAGCAGCGTAGACGAAATCCATACTTGTGATGCTGACTCATAGGAGCATGAAAGAAGTAATTCCAGCAATGGACATTCCCGGGCACTTCCACTATGCAGGGAAATTGAGTAAGCAATTTTTTATATTTAAATGCATTTAGAAGCCGGAGAATCACGTGAGAATCACACAGGAAAACCAAAAAGGTTGGAGCTTCTCTAACAAGTGCATCCTATTCCTTTTAGAATAACCGTGTGAAAGTATGACACCCTTGCAAAAGAAACACGACCAATTAACCTGTGTTGACCCCATGTGTTGCATAAAGCTCATGTGAGGACATGATGTTTGAACAGGAAGGCAACTTGAAGCGACCAACCCATGACCTCAAGTCCGAAAAACCACCGCTGTCTCGAAACACTGAGGACACTGTGATTACAATCAAACCACTCATGTCCTCTCTGGTCCAACCCATCCACAGGGGAAAGCATCATCGTACGGGATGTCCAAAGTCATGACTGTATGTCTTTCTCACTTTCACCGTCACACTGTTTTACAGAACTGAAACCGCATAGAGACCGATAACTTGTATGTGACAGAGATATAGATAAGAAAAACCACACGTACGAGAAGGAAGGCTTCACTGCAAGAATGGGGGAACTAGTTTGAAGATCAAAAAGCAGATGTAACGCTTTAACAAAACAGCCAACAAATTACAAACACATGTGGTCGGGACCGTCCTCTCCCTACCCCCAACATCCCCTCCAATACAGAAACTCATCTTAGTGTGATCGTATCGAACAGTGTAAAGATTACAGAAATATCCACAAACCGATCTCAATCTACAAGAGTACAGGACGTGCATTTGGATTGTGCTTGTCTTTGTGTAAATATCAAAAAAGAGTGACACCCCTGTTTTGATCAAACATTTTTATTTAAGGTTGTCTTGTACCTTGCAGTGTGACAGGATTGTGTAATGTGTCACACAAAGCAAAACGTATTGACTGTAAATGGTGAATGAGACATACTGTTCTACAAGCCATGACATGACACATACCATGTGCTTTGAATTCCTGCCCTAACCGACTCCTGAACTCTTACTATACTTAATATTGTATCTTAATATAATCTAACATAACACGCAGTCATCCAATAAAATCTATTTAATAACATATATTTTGTTCAAAATGTGACGCAAAGAAATGTAAAAGTTACCTTGATGATTAAAAATTGACCTTTACAACAAATATTCCATATTACTTAATACACATATTTTGTACAACTCAATTGAATCAATATTTTCAACAAATGTTTGCCATTGTTCTCGAGCGTGTGATTTTGAGCGCGTTGTTGCTCTGCGGGTCGTTGTCTGATACATGCATTACTATGAGAAGTGCATCATTGGCTTGCGTTCACAATCATTGTTTCCAGTAACGCACGTCTAGGTTACACAACCATAAACACTCTCGTTTCGATGCAAAGCGTTTCCAAAAAAACATTGAAACACACACATACCTCAGATTCAATCCCGAGCGTACTTCTCTATAGCAAGTGACTTGGTGTGGACGTCAAAAGAAGGAAAAAGCATCAGTTCGTTGAACGATCACCTCATCTCTTATTAAGGTGTGTCTATTAAATCTGTTTTCTTCTCTCCTGGAAACAGTTCAGTTGTAGACGGGACCCTAACAAATGTAAATTAATACTTGGAGTGGGGGGCGGGCGGACTATATGACCCAACGCCTGAGTCACATGCGACGCTCCTCCCATTTGCGCTCATGATTATTCATGAGCCGGGGAGACCCCGAAAGCTAACTGGGCGTCGCGCAGTTTCGGTGGGCGGGGATTAGGGGGTGCGGCTACACAAAGCGATCCCCGTTCATTTAGAGTCAGTGTACTAAGTCGTGATAAACGTTCGTTTTACTGAAATCATTCGCAATTTGAATGTAATAAATATTACACATTTCAAAAAGCACGCGATCACAATTTTACTGTGTTTCCGGTTTGGTCAAGTGGATTATTTAAAATAATCGTTTTATGGAGGACAGAAGACCCCAAAATCCCCACAACCGAACGCCCTTTTTAACACTTTGTTACGGGCACACAGCTATCAACACAGCTCAGCCCACGTGCTCGTGTGGGACGTGTGCTGTTTAGAATTGGACTTCCGGTGACGCTTTGACAGTCGAGCGCAAATGTGTCAAGAGAGAGTTTCCTGAGGAAGACGAGGCGACGAAAACAGCGAGCAAAATTACACATTTTTCTCTGCTAATCTGTCTTTTCTCTCATTCAAATTAAAATCTTATACAAAGTCCTGTAGAAAAAAGTACAAACAATATCATTTTTAATGGAGTTTTACTTTATGAGTAGGTGTCAATCAACCATAGTTTACTCAGAATACTTGAACTGTTTTACATCTATTAAAGGGATAGTTCACCCAAAAATGAAAATTCTTTCAACATTTACTCAACCTCAGATTGTTCCAAACCGGTATAAAGTCTTTGTTCTGCTGAACACAAGGAAAGATATTTGGAAGAATGTCAAACAGATCCCATCACCCATTTACTGCCATAGTATGGAAAATAAATACTATGGGAGTCAATGGGGGATAAGATCTGTTTGACATTCTTCCAAATATCTTCCTTTGTGTTCAGCAGAACAAAGAAATGTATCCAGGTTTTATACAGTAAATGATAACAGAATTTTCATTTTTGGGTGAATTATCCCTTTAAATATCTTGCAATGTGTTTTCATATTAACTCATCATTACTGTTTTTTTATGTACCAGCAATTGTGGTCATTTTGAAAGCATTTCCCTCGCTTTCACTCTTTATCATGGGGGTGTTCGTATCTAACCTTCAAAAAGATCAGGGTCCGGCTCAAGGTTTATTTTGTGATAAGAAACAGATGGCTCTATATTTTCCCCATAGTAGTTATATTTTTCCTATTTTATGAATGACTGTTCCCTCAGAGGCAGTTACAGTGTGCTGGCTGATGTAAAACATTCCACCGTCATGGCTCATGTGCAGATAGGACTTCCATAACATTAAAGGAGAGTGAGTCAGAACTGTTCAAGAGGTTACCCAGAATTCAGTCCCACAAGGCTTTTGGGGAACATATGTTGACTAGAAGTTACGGGAATATGGGAGGGGTCCGAATCCGCAGATCTCAAGGCAAAGCAAAATCCCAACCCACTTTGGCAATCGTTGCGCCAGGCTTGACAGGGAAAAAACAAACAAACTCTATGTTTAATTCTAGTGTATGCAAGTTTTCAGTTGATCAATTACATAAACATATTTGGACATATTAGGTCTCATAAGAGATTACCAAACCTATGGTAATATAAATACTGTCACATACATCATGTTTTATGACCGTGGGGTGGGTGGTGTATGTTTTGTCCCCTTTTGGGTCGGCAATGAAAGTTAGATAGTATAAAAGAGTGCTTATGGGCTACACTACTTGGGCGGTAACATTTCCACTACTTTATCATTCTTGTTGACCATAAACCTCTCCAGTTTTAACACAGATGTTGTGCTTTAGATTTCAACTCTGTTTCTGCATTATGAATATGAGATTTTCTTTAAGGCTGACTTCCTGCGGCCTCTCTTACTGCTCGCAACCTGTTTGCTGTTAAGGAGGAAATTACAGCGCTCTGAAACCATGGCAATGACTGTGGGCTTCCTATTGCGATGGCCTAGGGGAGTCACTTTGAAGAATAATATGTACATCCTTTTTTACTGGACATACCAGTTTCACAGCATCCACACTCTTTATGTCTTTTCTTTTTAGTGAAGAAGGTCGTTTTCTCTTGTAATCAGATTGATGGAATTAAAGCAAAAAAAAAGTATAAACCCCTAAATTCACATTCATAAACTTTGTTACAGTATGTTTTTTTTACCAAACTCCCACGCTCCAAAGTCATTAACCTTTACAAACTTGTACATGTATCCAGAGTTTAAACTTTAACCATGTATTTTTTGCTCAGGCCCCCAGAAATTACAGCAGAACACTTGACCATATAGTGTACGTCTATGACCTACTTTGTCTGGGCTGGGGACACACTTTACCATTAAGATTACATCTTACAGGAAAACACGCCCAGAGTCTAGTCATACTGGGAGTTCATCTTTATAGTTTTTCCACTGGACTGGAGCCATCTCTGATCTGACCATCGCTCATCTCTCTTTCACTCTCTTTTGACAAGCGTGTTGTTAGTGTAGTCTGAATTTTAAGTGTTACACACAACATTATTGTTATGTTTCTCACTACAAAGTGTTGTAACACAATACAGACATCTCAAATGTCTATACATGTCAACACTAAAATACACATGAATTTATTTGCATGCGCTTATATGTCATATGAACTATGACAATAAACTGAAATATCTGCATTTAAAATCCAAGCTAAAGTCATTTTTGTGATTTACTGTTTCTACATATAGTCATAATCATCCTATATGATGTAAAAAAACATGTTGTGAAAATATAATCTTTGTCAAAGATTAGAAACATGGTAAAATAAGGACTGAAATCAAACTTTGATGCTCATTATCTCATAATTGGATTTTGAGACTTTATTTTGGTTTTTGATTGTTTGTAAATGGCAATGTTGTAAAAATTTAACTCAAAAACAATTTCAAAAGGAACAAACCACGACAGTGTGTTTTGGCTGAACTATTCCTTTAATATTTATTGTAACTAAATATTCTTTGCACCATCTGAAGCACCATATGTTTACTTTTAATGAAGCTTGAGAAGTGTGTGAAACAAACATAGAGTCACATGTGTTTGAGCCGTTGAACTCTAGGGAAAACTGCACTCTAGGGAACATGAAACTGAGTTGGGAATACTTGACTTTTGAAAATAATATTACAAACCATTTTACAAAAGCTATGCTATCTGACAGAAATACATTTAGCAGAATGTAAAGTTCATTTTAGGGAACATTTGAGTTCTTGAAACATTTGTTGTTACTTAATTCTGAGCAAATGCATGAACCATAAGTCACAGTTTTTTTACTGGATACACAGTGAGACATCAAAAGAAACAATAAGTTGGAGAAACATGATTGTTCATATGGTTTTCATTTGCAGCTTTATTGCTTCATTTGATCAGTTTGGTTTATATAGCGAATGTCTTTGAATAACAAGAAATATTGGATTCACATAGGCTACATGATGTTAATTTAAAATGCATGTTATGTTCTTCAGCTCAAGTGTAATTTTAACTTATAAAATAAAATTTAATTTAAAATTTAGGAATAAAATGCATACTCAACAATGTTTACATTCTCTCACCCTCTCTCTCTCTCTCTCTCTCCTTCTGTTACCGGGCAGAGGACGCTGGTCTGATAGGCCAGTCTAGCTTGGCTATTCTAATCGAATGAACCAGCTCTGAGTCACACAGTGCAAACCATGTTTTTGTTGACGCTGATTCAACCTGTCTGACATCATCATACCATGACCCTCATGTTGAGCATGTGCAAAGCATACTGTCAGTGTATCAACATAAAGGTTACACATCATTAACACATACAGTACAATTTACACATACTTGTACTCTGAGAAAAGCAGGATTTGCAGTTAGTTGATGACATCATAGGATGTTTACATTTGATTCTCGGAACACCATGTTCTCATTTTATTAAATAAAGCATTAGTCATTCTACATTAAATTCTGCCATTATGTTGTATATCCCTAAAAAATAAATGTTGTCTCCACATCCCTCCAACATTCCACAAGACGAATCCAACCTCTTCCTCCATCTAAAAGCGTTTGATCTCACCCTAAAAGCACAATTGTACATGTATTTATTTACAGATGACTGATCATGTAGTCTTTTCAAAGACGTTGCTCGATCTAAATGTGCTGTGCGTCTGGGCTGTATCTGTCACTCAGAGACTTTTGCCATCTCTGTGTTTGGTTACTTTACTGTATATAGGCCAACATAGAGCATTTTTATGTGGCTTGAAGTCAAATGAAGTCAAACTAACATTTCACACAAAACTGTGGGCTACGACGGCTCATCTTATAAATCATAATCGATACTTAAATGTAACATAAATGAGAACTCTTCTTGAGTAATGAAATTGAGATCTCTGAGCAATGCAACTTTCCATTGGAGAGACAAAGTGTTCCTGAAAATACCAAACTAACCTATAAATACATTATACTGTAATATGTCAAAATGTAACGTGTAAAAGGATATATTATCATGTTTACCTTTTACAGACATCTGTCTCATATTCATCTATAATAAGATAAAACAAATCAAGCTATAAGCACATTTTACTACGTCCAATATGTCATAAGGTCATGGGCTCATTTTATTTGTTGACCTGTCCCATTTCCTCACAGAATTTCCAGTGAGACCAGACAAAAAACATTGAATTAAGGATGTCTGTTGTATCAACCACACACTGATTTCCTTTTGTAAGGTTACACAAACATACACACTAGGACATGAAACATAAACAAAGAGGTTTTGTGGAACAACTCTGGTCCTCTGACACCAAACACATGACGCACTGGAGGTGGACAAAACTGAAAGAACAATGGAGAACAGTCCGACTGACTGACCTAACTGACTATAGATATGCTGAATCATCAGGTTCCTCTGAACGAGTGGTGAAAGATCGCACACACACACCAACACACAAAGAGATGCTTTCCATTGTGTGTGCATATCCACACGCACACTAGATAGTTTGGGCAGACCATGAGACTGTCCAAGTTGTAAAAAGTGTTGTTAAAATCCAATATATTTGCACATGTAAACATGGACATCAAGCTCTCTATATAGGCTATAACATGACATACACTCTATTTATTATTTGACATCACTAATCCTTTAAGATCTGCACCGGGACACAGATTTAATGCCAGTAAATAAGGATTAGTGGTAGGGGAACTCATTGCTGGAAGCAAAAGACTGGAACGAGCTGGGTACATGTCTAATGATCACTGTCTCTGTAACCAGCTGGTTTAATGAGGTAGATCTGCCATTTTAAACACAACCCGCAGGTCTTCCTGATAGCCGGTTATTATTGACGCTTATTTTAATGCATCTATGTAAATGTAAGTTATTGCTTAAAGCCAAAATTTGTCATTTCTGCATCGTCAGTGTTAACAAAGAATTATCCCAAATTACAATTCCTCTCGTTGTGTGTGATTGGCTGAGACATTATTACTTCATAAAACGTCGTATTGATCAGAATGGCAAAACATAGTGATGTTTTGATTATGCTAGAAAACAGCAGTATTTACACTTTATAAAAGGGAAACTAACCCATGAATGTCTTACCAACTGAAAGATTTTTACATTGAACACTTTATTACACAAACACATAGAAGACTTGTCTGCTTTCTGTCACTCATAATGAATGCTAAATAGATGAGGCATTAATTACACAAATTGAACCATGCAGACAGAATTAAGCTGAAGGTCCATTACAATGCAATAGGCCCATCCAAACTCATGACATTGGTTAAACTATTGTTTTTTAAATGGGTGCTGCAACGGTGTGTCATGCATTCTGACTTCTATACAATGTTAAACGTTCAGTCTTCTCGTGCTTAACATCGTCAACTTGTAAAAAAACGAGATGGGGGTATTACATAGTATTTCTGATCGTACAGGTTTTGGAAAGTTTTTTTTTTTGTTTCGTAACAATTTTCGCGGAAAAGTACGCGGCAGCAAGGAGAGCAGGATAAGGAGCATGCGCAGACGTCACTTTCAATTGTGTGCAGGAGAGAGAGCATACATTCGCGAAGTTCAGTTCAGGTGTTTGTTCCCTTCATTTTGGTGATTAATGTTATATAAACGGTGAATATAACGCTGGATTTGGAGATCGTTTTAAACTGAGCCGTCCCAAATGAGTTTTGTAGGCAATGGGTGCGCAAGTGCTTAAGTTCAGCCTTCCCCTCCCCCCCAGCACGTGCCGTATGATTTCGGAAGTAATCGTACAGCTGTATCCATCTCTTATAAATGTGATCAAACTAAATACTCTTCGAAGATACTAAGTATGCAATACTACTCTATATGTACTCAAGATTAATATGAGATTGGCAGAAACCGCGTGCATTAGGGCCGTTTCAAGTAATGCTATGGAGCAATTAGTGGAGTTTTAGCGGCATCTAGTGGTGAGGTTGCGAATTGCAACCAACGTCTCACTCCACTTTCACTCCCCCTCTCTTTCGAACTAAGGAAGCTGACACGGGAACATTATGAAATGCTCTGTAGTGCAGTTTGTCCCTTTAGGGCTACTGTCTGTGTGAAACAACATAGTGAATTCCATGTAAGAGTACCCAGGGTGTATGTAGATTGAAATAGCTTATTCTAAGATAATAAATACATAACGCATCATTATGTAAGCTTTTTATACACCTCTGAAGACATAGTTATGTATATTATAGGCCTATTGCGTTTCTGTCAATAGATCATCCAAAAATGGCAGACTGGACACTTTAAGTGTTTTTTGCAAGTTTCCGATTAGTCAATCTAAGTTTGACCTAGTTGTAATTTCTAGTTGTCTTAGTTTAGAAAAAACATTCTAGCATTAAAGTCGTGCTCTTGAGCTACAGACAGCACCCAGACAGACTAAATGCTTGTTACTCTGCCATATGTCCTTAAAACGCCTTCTCACAGGCCATTACTATAATGAGACATGAAAGAAAAAATAAAGTTTATTGGAAGTTCCCGACCAAACTGCAGACATGGTCAGACTGAAAGCTTGACGCTACAGATCTAGCACATTGAATTGTTCTAAATTCAAGGCCGAAATGCAACATGATTATATTTTCCACGAAAGCTGGACAGCCGTCTTTTTCCACTGTGTGCGTTTAAACATATTTCCTCTTGAAATCTCCGTCCACAGAAGGAAATGAGCAGAGGAAACCTGTGTTGTTTTTTGATAACTCCAGGACTCTTTGTAATGTTCTGTCCTTGAAGTGTGTGTGTGCGTGCGTGTTTCTCTGTGTTTTTTCTGTACCTGATAACATTTCATCCTCTGGCTTGATATAATCTACTCTGACGGGCAGGGCTTCCTGGATTCGCTCCTAAATCAAACACACACACAGAAAACAAAAGAACGTTTCAAATACAAACATATAGTTTAATTATGTTTCAATCAGACAATCCTAACATTTAAAAACCTAGTTTTATAGTTTGGCGGTTAACTCTGTGTGAGAGCTGATATTTTTATTTCATTTTAATCTATTTTACTCTTATCTTATCTTACTTTCGAACTTTTTAACAGTTTCTATTTTCTTAAATTGTTTTGCTTATACATCACTTGCAGAACACCTGTTGTTCCAAAAAGTGCTTTTATAAATAAAGTTTG
Source organism: Triplophysa dalaica (assembly GCF_015846415.1). Classification (NCBI taxonomy): domain Eukaryota; kingdom Metazoa; phylum Chordata; class Actinopteri; order Cypriniformes; family Nemacheilidae; genus Triplophysa; species Triplophysa dalaica. The sequence continues at coordinate 5,003,171 of NC_079555.1, forward strand.
ACTTGACTTCACATTTATGCATTTGGCAGACACTTTATTCCAAAGCGACTTGCTACAAGCACTTTCAAGTACATTCTAGACATTTCATTATGTGTGTTCCTCGGGAACCAAACTCACAACCTCTGTGCTGTTAAGTGAGCAACAGGGTCACTAACAACCATTAGAGCAATTTAAAAGAATTATAGCACTGACCCTAAACACCCTAAAGGCCTCTGGAGATATACTGTGAAATCCAACATGCTTCAAACAATCATAATGACCTTTTTACAAACTCCTGACTTGGGTGAAAAATGATCACTACAACTTTTAGAATATGAAACATGAATAAAACTAGGTGTAATTGAGATAATACTGTATGTATGTACAAGTAAATGTAATGGGTGTTGATTTAATCTCTACCTAAAAGTAAATTAGTTATTAGACATCATTCCAAACAGAAAACAGTTCCTCTGTCTGCTCAAATGTGCTTCTTTCAATTACTTAAAGTGGTCAGTGTATCATTATGGTATCAATTTGGTCTCAGACCCCTTCTCTTAAATTTCCTCATTAAAAATGAATGAAAGAGTCAGTGACATGCAGTCATACTAAAGACAACTATTATTTTTAAAATAATGTCGTCGGATGAAAGATATTTCTTTGCGAATACTGAGAATAGGAAAATAATTGATATTAAAAAGATCTCATTTGTAATTTTATTGTTTGTGAGTTCACAAAAAGTTTTCCACAATTGTTTTTCATGTTTGCAATTTCCAATTTTTTTTATTGTTGTGTCATTCTTCGACTAATAATTGCATTGAATGATTCTGAAAGTGTTTACACAGATTCACAAAAACATTAATGTTTCCCAAAAGGGCAGCAGCAGTCGCACACACATTCAACATTCCCATTTTTCAACATGCTTTTCCTTTTTCCTGTGGCCTAGATAAAGGAGGTGTGGCTGGGTTGATTTTGAAGGATAATGGATTTTCCACTGAATATCACAAAATATAAAATTATAGACATAGTGGAGGACAAACCAAACGTGTTCTACAGTTTGTTCAAAGTTAATTTATCAGAAATTAGTTTACTTCCTGTTTCCACTGTGACTACAGATACAAACCTGTTAGTGGGGTTTACTAAGAAAAGCCTCTCTATGTCACAATGACTAATATTGCTACATTCAACAATTGTGCATAATTCTCCAACACAGTTTGCTGTTAAAAAATGGAAATGTGGAAAATGCCCTCACCAATGTGGCAATGATATTTTTTAAGCAATGGGCCACTCACATAGATTAGAACACATAAAAAAGCAACTTTATTTTTTAAATAATGTTTAGGGGCCTTTTCACATGTAGGCATGTATGCAAACTCTCTGTGTGTAATCATCTTTAGCCATAAGTGATACAATCATAAATTGCACGCACGCAGCATGAAGTACTCTACAGCAGAAAAGAAAAAAAATATATTACTTTCATAGCTCATGAAACATATTCACAATATAATGATCCACTTTGCCAGTTTTGTCCTAAAATGTGAACCTGGACCACAAAACCAGTCATAAAACACCTTAGTATGTTTAATAATAATAATTCATTACATTTATTCTGCGGAAGGCAGAATGCCCACCACCAACCACCTTATTGGTGGAGAGGAGACAGAGTTACGAAGCCAATCATATGGGGATGATTAGAAGGCTATGATGATGTAAAGAGGCGAATGAGCGTATTTGGCCAGGATGCCGGGTTACACCCGAACTCTTATTTTTAATGACCATATCCAAAGGAAGGGGCTTTTTTACATTTAAGTGTCCCCATCACTATACTGGGGCATTGGGACCCACACAGACCTCAGGGTGAGGACCCCCTACTGGCCTCACGAACCACTCTTCTAGGAGTAACCTAGATTTTTCAATGAGGTCTCCCATCCAGGTACTGACCAGGCTCAACCCTGCTAAGCTCTAGAAATCTTGTATCGTAAATATATCAAAACTTTTTGAGCAGATGCACCGCTTAAAAACTTTGCTCGCTGCTCCCACACTTTGGGAATTACTAGCTCAAGTTTAATATCTTGTTAAAGCTTAGAATTCCCGCTTTTGGGTCATATACTGTCAACACGTCATTACAGGGGTAAGCCAATAGAAAGAGTTAAAAGAAACCTTTTTCTTCTTAGCAACGGCCTGATGATTTTCTCAATATTTTGATTCCAGATTTTCAAATAGTTATATCTCGGACAAATATTGTCCCATCCTTACAAACCACACATCAATGGAAAGCTTATTTCTGTGTCACTTTTACATTTATTAGCTATACTAGCTTTAGTATAGTTTATAATTGTACAAATGACACAGTTGCGACAAACAGTTGATATACAGTGGTAGTAGTTGTTGGTGATATGCCTTTGAAAGAGTATTTAAATAAATATTGGAAAAACCAAAGCCAAAACAAAACAAATCTTAGTATAGCCTTGATGCATCAGGGGATGTGAAGGACCCAGAGGTCATCTATCCAGAAATTCAATCAATCTTCCTGAATGATGCTGGATTTATGCCTGTAGTAAGATTCAGACGTGTTTCATCATGCATGGCCAGGAGAGGCTTGAATCTTCTGCCAGGCCAATAATTCAGAGTAGGCGGACCATGCGTTCTGATGTACAGTATTTTACGTGACATAACTTGGCATATTTATAGCCAGTGCTGCACAAAAGAGTTAAACTGAAAAAGAATGCACCTGTCTATTGAATAATTACTTCAATTTACTTCAGCATAAACGTCCGTCTTAGAGTGCAGACACACATTTTTAAAAGGATCAGATCATGTTGTTTATTTCTAGCAGATTTTATTTGAACAAATCCCTAACAGATTTCAGATCTCAACAACTTTTGTGTGTGAAAGTTTGTTGTCATGCTTTTGAAGCTTAATACGATGTTTCATTAGAAAAATTACGTATGAAGGTGTTAAAGACACACATTGTCAAATGGTCTGTTTAAAAGCGATGCACATATGGAGCATTTAATCTTTGTTCACAGACTAAGACCTCAATTAATCTCAACAGATCAGACAAATCTTAAAACGGGAACTCACACAGTCAGGTTACATTTATCCGAAGCTTTCATCTGAAGCGATTTACAAGAGGAAAACTGGTTCAATTAAGAGGTCACATTCTATGCTTGAACTGTATTTAGCCCATTAAAACATTTGAGTATCTTTGTATCATGTTCTTGTGAGGTAAAGTGTAGGCCTAGTTGAGCTAAATTCAGATGATAATCTGTATTAGTTTGGTCATGTAGACCTTGGCGGATCATAACTACAACTGAAACATCATGCCAGTAAGTCTTCAAGAAGTTGAAAACAATCAAAATCAAATCTTTCTAAAATATATTGAGCGTTTACCCTGATTGGCCCAATGATTGACGGGCGAGGAATATGAGGCCGTTTGGTATCCAGAATAGAGTCTATATCCTCATCTTCTGAGACAACCTCCGAGCATGGATAGGAATGAAGTGTGTGCTGGTCTTCTGATCCCAGTTCTGCAGTCTTTAGGTTAGTTCCATTCGCTTTGGACTGGATGGAGACGCATCTAGATGAAGGCCTGCTATCAGTTCTGACTTGATTAACTGGACCAGGCTGGGTGAGAATGGTAGGCATGCCATGATCCGATCCATTTTTGGAGACTTCTGAATCCGGGTATGGAGCCGGCTCTGGAGATGCATCTGGAGGACCGCCAAAACAATGCTCCAGCGATGAGCACGGGAACCCGTGCATCACGCCAGTTGACAGAAGCAATCCGTTCTCAAGAAATAAAACAGCTTTTCACCATCTAATCGAATCCTGGTGTTTTGATATCGAATTTATGAATCTCCAAAAAATCTCATGATAACATTGCAACTAAGAAATGTTGACCTTCTAAGCTGCAGATGCGTTTATTGTGTGAGGATGAATACAAGCAAGTCCAACTCCAATAACGTTCCTGTTGTTTGCGGAGAAACCCATCAAGGCTTTTTCTAAATCCATTCCTGTCAAATGCATGGCCTAACTCTTCATGTACTCGGTTGTTTTAGCAGTCGCTCACCTGAATGTAATCCGCTCATTGTGAGCGTTTGGAGGCTTTGCGAGCCGTGGGTTCGTGGGGGTGTCCGGTTACCTGAGCAGGTACTCCCCCTGCCAAGGCCATGTGGCATTGTCCTTGTGCAGCCCAGTATGCCACGCAGAGGTGTTGGGTGTCTGTATTGGTAACGGATAGGTCCTTAGAGCAGCTCAATTGTACTGGGTTATTCAAAGTAGCAAAATAGTGAGAAAGTTTTATCAGAGTCATCAGAACCACAGTTTGGACTGAACAAAGACATCTAGGTTAAAGAAGCCAGTGTCAACTAGTCAGGGGTCACTCACTAAACGTGAAATATTCATGTGATGAGAATATGGATTACCAGAGGAGCATTAAATATGAGATGTGAGACTGCTTATTTAAAGGGACCGTTTATCAAAATTCTTTAATTATTTACTCACTCTCATGTCATTTCAAACCTCAGTGACTTGCTTTTTCTGCTGAACACTAAAGAAGACATTTTGAAGAATGTTGAAAACCAAACAAGATTGGGCAACATTGCCCTCCATTATGTAAACACATAACCACGAAGAGAAATTTGTCAGAATATCTTCTTTTGTATGCTACAGAAGGAAGTCATGGTTTTGAACAACGTGAGGGTGAATACACGATAACAGAAGTTTTATTTTGGGGTTAAATCTATGAGTTGTAAAGCCAATTTGATCGTACTTAAAATCCGAGGCATTTTTGTTCGTTTACAAAACACGCACCTATGGAAAAGAAAAGTCATGCACCTGAAAAGTAATCAAAGAAATGACAAAAATATCAAAGAAATAGTTCTCCTTCAAAATGAAAATTCTGCCATCATGTAAAATTGTGTTATTTTCTTTCTTGTGGATTACACAAAAGAAGATTTTTTGAAAAATGCTGAGAACTAAAAAGTGTTGGTCCCCATTGACTTATATTGTGGGGACCAACGGGTTTCTGTTACCAACATTCTTCAAAATATCTTCTTTTGTGTTCTACAAAAGAAAGAAAGCCATACAGGTTTGAAATGACAAGAGGGCGTGCAAATAATAACAGAATTTTCATTATGATGGTGAACTATTCCAGTATTATCTCTGTGGCGGTGAATATAGACTGGTCCGAAAAAATGACTCATTCTTCTGTATTTGACAGGGGAAATATTAGCATGTGCTCGTCACATTACACAAACTGGACAAATTGAACAATGCAGAAGCGATGAAACATTAATGAGACCTTTTGTTCGAGAATGTAAACAGGACTGGAGTTTCCACTCTACCACGAGTGTGCTGAAGTACCATATGTGCACCGAAGAAACACGAGCTCAATGAACTGTGTGTGTGTGTGTGTGTGTGTGTGTTTGAATCGTGATGTCAGGTTTCTATGACATAGGCTTATAACAATTCTTAATTTGCATTCATTACAAGTGTGTACCATATTAAGTCCCAAAAAGTATTTTTTTTAGACAACAGCTTTTAAGTTTGAGTCTGAGGCAGTGAACTATGCAGTAAGCAATCTGTATATGAGTCTTTCTTGTGCGGAACACAAAAGAAGATATTTGAGAAATGTCTCTAATTTTGTGTCCATATAGGAAGTCAATGGGGGCCAATGTTGTTTGGTTACCAATGTTCTTCACTACATTTTCTTTGGTGTTCTGCAGAAGAAAGAAAGTTATACAAACTTAAAATGACATAAGGGTGATTAAAGATGAAAGAATATAAATTTCATGGTGAACTATCCCTTTTTTTCAGGGACGTTATCCGTTTTTGAAAAGCATTTGGCGCCCCCATGTGCTTTTCGACTGTAAATACAAGTAGGACGAATCTATCTCTTCAGAGTATCTTTTAATTTCAATTCTAATTTGCTGTATCTCTAATTCTTTGAAAATATTTTAGGTAGATCTTGCATTTGAAATTACACTTTGGTTTAATTAAAGTCCAGCAGAAGGCATCGATCCTCAATAAACAACCCAATGGAGTCACAGCAATTCCCCAAGTGTTTGACAAGACCTGAAATGCATTTCATAAAATAAAATGACCATATGATTCAATGAAATGGATGAATAAAGCCACTTGATCACACGCTCATCTGTTTCCGAGAAATACCTATAACATTGACGAGGCAAACAACATTGGTATACTGTAAGCTAATTCTTTTTATTTGTCACTTAAATAAAGATTCAGTAGAATTTTAACTACAGGTCAAGAAAGTCCAACCAGACGTAAACTTAAAGCAGAAAAACAATGTAACGGGCAACCTGTTTTCATCAACATAATGAGTTTCAGCACAAAAGCAAGAATACAAGCCCAGCATGAACTATTGTACAGATAACTGAGAAATCAGTGTTTTGAACTTTCACAGAGTGAATCTAATACTAGTTACAGTGACCACGTGTTTAATGCTCTTCAATACACCAAAGCTCTATATGAGCATGATGTAGAAGAACATACTGTAGTGTATGAAGAGTTGATCAACAGCAGTTTAACCAGCGATACAATATCCAGTAATACTGTAAATGCATTGATAAATGTTATTGCCAGTGAACAATGAGCACTTCATGGCAGTTGTGAAAAGGTGACAATAAACTAAAACCTTTCAAACACATAGCCCTAACCTAAGTCCATACTTCGACCTTAAACAATTCAAAATTGTTCTCATTAAACAATACAGTTATAAACTTCATTCATCTGCAATGAAATATTGTCTTCAAATACCAAGTAAACAGTAGTAATACTGAAAGTACGTAGGAGTGTAAACCGTGAGTGTAATTCTTTTGATTTGTTCATGAACAAATGGACAGAATTTAAAGGAGACATGCCGAGATTATCACAGACAATAATTCTGACCCATCCCTCACTTTGTAAACAAATATGAAGCCAATACGTTTCTTAAAGCTCTTAAAATGAATTATTGTACAAGTAGATTTGTGTCTGCTGATCCTTTCAGTCAGATTGTTATGTCACATCCTTTACCTTTATCCTTAAAGGGATACTTCACCCAAAATAAAAAATTCTGTCATGCATTATTAAACCTCAAGTAGTTTCAAACCTGTATACATTTCTTTGTTTTGTTGATATTAAGAAGAATGTTAGCCATTTGTTTTCCCAAATTCTTCAAAATATCTTATTTGTTTAACAGAACAAAAAAACAAAGCATTTTTTCTTCTATTATGGTGTCCCCAAAATCTCAAATCTAACAATTGTTTCAAATCTTTATTTGTGTAATACCAAACAAAGACATTTATACAGGTTTGAAACTATTTGAGGATAACGTTTTCATTTTTGGGTGAACTATCCCTTTAAGTGAGTCACTTTGGATAAACGAGTCTGCTATCTGCACATGTGTTTTGTTTACACATGAGTGAAGTTCAAAAAATCATTTAAAACAATGTTTGCCTTGCTCCATAGACTTCTATTATGTAACATTTGCGTTTTGATTTTTGCTTTTACAAACTAAGGGACAAGTCGAGGTGTACTGACTCAAGAACATTCCGTTACTCTGTCAAGAGTGCTTTGTTGAAACTAAAACAAATAAAGGCATATGCCCAGGGGAATGATGTCAGTACTTCAAATACTATTACTGGACCCTATAGACCACTTCGGAAGACGTAAATGATGCTGGTCCAATGCTGGTCCACAAGAACTTCCTGTTTCAGTTTTTTGACAACGCATCATTTATACAAAATACAACAAACTGAACATTTATAACAGACTTTAAATGTTAAACAAATATTTAAGGTGTAATTATATTTGCAATATTTAAATAAATGAAAAAAAGGAATCCGGAAGTGCTTCTGGACCGGAAGTGGTCTTTAGTATAATTAAGAGAATACTGTATAAGATCCAATATTTTATCATGAAGGCATTATGTGGTTCATGGCCAGTAAATTGAAATAAAATAATGTGTTCTGTATATAGACAAAATATTATTAGACACAGAGAAAACACTAAACATAAACAGATCAATTTAAGGTATCAAAGAGTTGTTTTTCAGTGAGAATCTACAGGAGCCAGTGCAAGGTATAAAATTATTCAAAAGGCAGTGTACACAGCAAAGAAACCACACAACGTAAAAATAAAACGCACACACGCGTTTCTAACAAAACATTATTGAAAGAGAACCCTGGTCCGAGTTGGCAACATAGCAGTTGCTCCAGAAGTTTATGGGTTGTGATGTCACTGCAAATATGGTAAAAACTAGTTATTTCTCAGTCTCAAGACTGAACATGAACTTAACTTTTGGAAAAATACAGCAATACAGCTGCTATACTTCTGCGCCGAACCTGTGCGGTAGGCTGTTTGCATTAAAACTTTCCTGTAGCTCAGTGGTGAGAGCATTGCGTTAACAACGCAAGGTTGTGGGTTCAATCCCAGGGGATTGCAAATACCTATGTAAAATGTGTAGGATAAAGCAATGTATGTCGCTTTGGATAAAGGCGTCTGCCAAATGCATAAATGTAAAAGCTTTGCATTGACCAGAATACTCTAGAAAAACTGCCAACTTTTCCATGATAAGCTACATATGTCACAATTTAATCATCGCTGTCAGACTGAAAGGTTGTATCTCCAAAACTGCAATTTTCTTTCTTTAATTTAACAATGTGTTGTCTAAGATAACAAGCATTTTCAATACATTTCGGTGGTTAAATATTTCGCAAAAACGACCTGTAAAAAAATACACATATTTATACATTTTGAAAATGATACAAGGTTTTAGTCCGACAGCAACGTTTTGTACATGTTGGAGTTTGGAAGTATAAATCAACCTTAAAGGGCTACATGTCTACTCTTCCTGTCCCAACGCTCTCCGCCACAGGGTGGCAGCAGCAGCTACAGGACGTACAAGTCGTCTCAAAAAAGTCACTTCCATGGGAAGTACAGTGCAGTCTAGTGCAGTTTTTGGGAGGAGAGCCCGATGGAGCTGACTGGGCAGGTCTCAGCTGTGGTAGCTGGGTACCGCCGCCTGTTTTTGCGAGAGGCGCATCAGCTCCTCTCGGATGGCTTTGATGAGCGAGGCGGATGAGTGGTTGGGAGGAGAAGGCTCCTCAGGAGGTGCCGAGGGACTGTAGCCCAGGCCGAGAGAGTCCAGATGGGTGGAGGCGGCAGACGGCTCCTTAAGTCCATTCCTGGAGGTCTGGAACATAGAGATGGAGGTGTAGTCAAGAGAGCCAAGAACCTAAACCATGACATGATGGACGGTCGAAAAAAAGAGAAAAGGAATGAAAGACAGGCAGGAAAAAATTTGAGAAATGAGAGGAAGAAAGAAAATATGGAGGAAGGGAGACACAAAAGGATTTATAAAGTAAGAGTAAAGTAAGAAAGGAACTTTTCACTAAGGGAAAGAAAAGTATGAGAGTTTCTGGTCTTATTGTAAAATGATTCATTACTGTACATGTACATTATTCCACAGAAAACAATGCTTAATTTAAAACAGCAAATGAAGAAAAAATTCAAGAGAACATTACAGTACTTACAGGGTCTCTGTTGTTAGCAAATTTGTTGTCGTCCTCATGATACAGACCCCAGTTTAGCCCACCAGGCTGCCGGCTGTCATTTACACGACCTGCCAGACCAGCATGAGTTAAATGATGCATCTGACCACCTGAACAAAATAAAAGAATTTGCATTAAAGCTTTGCATTATTAAACAATATACAGTAGCCTTTCTAAAAAGTGTAGAAAAATTTTGTATTTATTAGTATAATCTAGAAAATGTCTTATTTAAATGCTAAAATTAACTGAAAAAACTATACTACACTAACACTTGAAAAAATTAAACCTGTATAGCAATATAAAAAAAAGACAAAACAATAAAATCACATAACAATCAATTAACTTAAATGAACATGAAAACTAAAACCCTAATTCAAAATATGAATACGACAACAATAAAAATGAAACAAACCTATATCAGCTCATAATCAGCTTTTTATTCATTAACATTATATTTACATAAAATATAAACATTACGTTTATAATGCTGTTTAATATAGAATTTCCATAAGAAATATCGGCAGATTATTTCCATTGAATCATGCTAGCACACACCTGCAGTGCCACCTACAGGCCGTGGCCTGGCAGAGGAGGGGGGCTCATCTATGTGGCCCACTCGACCAGAGTACAGCGACTCTGACTGGAGCTGTTCGACAGGTAGAGCATCACATGGTGGAATGTAGCCAGAACCCAAACCTTGCCTGTAATGTTGTCACAACCAGATAAAACAAATGACACTGCGCACTCACCAACACTAGTCTAACTGTGAGAACTCTGTATTATCACTCACCTATGTAGTAAACCCTGTACTGTTGAAGGAGGCAGACCCAATTCAGCATATTTCTGAAAGAAAATGACAGTCTATGAGCTTTAAACAGTCTGAAAATGTCTCTCCGCATGAAGCTCAAAGATTTAATTCAAAAAGGCTTATTTTCATACATTGCTAAATCTGAAACACACATTGACAGTTGTTAGTGCGGCCGCAACTGGAGCGTTTCAGTGCTTCAGGCTAAATAAACCCTGTGACCCAAAAAAGAGAAAAGCTTTTAAAAAGCTGATCTAGGAATGCCATTTTAAAGACAGAGGACCATTTCCAGCAACATCACAGTATTAAAAAATTGGTCTTGACCGTTGCAGAAATCCTTGCCAGCTGCCTAGAGGCTGCTTCTACAAATTCAAAGTTATTAGTCAGTTCTTATATAGCCTCGGTTAGGCTTTGCAATCCACTATAGCGGTTCCATAAAGAAACAAGCATCAAATTTGACAAAGACCTTGAATCTGGGGTGTCTTTTCTCCAGTGTGTGGTCCTCTGATGTGACTCCAGTATATTCAGTTGACTATAAAAATTAGTGTGCAATTATTTCAATGCACATCAAACAAGTTATTTTGATAGTACTATTACAGACACACGAAAAATGTAAGAAAGATGCAAGCATCACGTTGTATTAGATAAGTAGCTGACCATCTGACCATTTTTATCACTCGCTTAATATTTTATTTGAATAAATGCTTTGCTTTAACTACAATAATTTTGTTCAACCATTGTGTAGTGTTAAAAAACTGAAACAGGACATTTTTGGACCAGCTTTGGATCAGTGTTGTTTACGTCATCCAATGTGGTCTATACATAACTTTAAAAATGAATGTTTATGTATTAAAAATAATTAATTTATTGCAAAATATTGCAATATGCATTTATGCACATTTGTGATTTAAATAATTTCGATATATTGCCCAGCCCTAATCCACAGTCTTGAAATATTCAGTGAACGGGTGATTTCAGAGTTAGAATCAGAGAGGCTGATCCAGGGTCAATAGCCGTGGCAGTTTGACTGTGGTGTCTGGGATAAAGGGGTATGTGCGGGTGACAGATGGGGGTTAGAAGTGATTAGTGAAGGTATGTAATCCTGCTCAACCATGTGATTCACAAACTGATGCAAAATTATTGTCGATTGGGTTGCAAACATACAATTATATAAATTATTTATTAAAATTAATATTATTGCAGTCCATTGTAGTTCTTCCATGTCTAACAAAAATTATTGGAAAATAGCATTCAGTTGTGTTAAAATACAATATAATTTGACAGATCCGAGAGTAGAATCGAAACAGATTTCACAGACCAAACGCACCCGATGAACAGAGCCATTGATAGAGAGAGAGTTGCATCTTCTACGTGGACTCCAATGGAACAGTTTCAATAGTTCCCGGAAGTTACTAGTAACGCATGGAGCAGCGACTAAACAGAACAACTGAGGTAAACTTCTAACCCATTTAAAGACGAAAGCCATTTAACAAATAAAAAAAATGAGAGAAATAAAGCATTTAAAGATAAAACATAACTTCCTGGAACTATCTGACAGCTCCATGAATCACATGACGCGGCAGTGTTTTGGACTTCCGTTGGCAGAACTCTCTCTATCAATGGCTCTGGCGATGATGTCACAAATATGCCAATTAGTCTCTCAAAATCCTGTGGGAAACACTGAACACCTGTTCAAAGTTTTGCCTAAAGCGCTACAATGGTTACAAACTCTCTCTACATTCGTATTTTTTGTTTCATGTAAGAGAAAACACAGGGAAACAACAATAAAGATAAATTTGACTGATTCAAAAAACGTATTGCATCAATATTGTTATTGCAAATTATTTTGGCTTTCCAATGAAAATCTTATATTGTGGCCACTCTAAAAAGTTTGGAAATGGCCGCTGTAAATAAATAATGCATCCTTACCCCTGTGTAGGGATTGAAGGAAGGGTATCCCGGGCCCCAGGGCCGTGGACCACGAGAAGGTGGGCTGGTAGGGGGCGGGGCTGTGGGGTTGAGTCCGACCCCTGGCAGGGTGATCCCAGCGGTGCTTCCCTGAGATGTAGGAGACACAAGGGCGAAGGCGTCATCCAGTAGAGAGTGCATTTGCTGACGGGCTTCTTCTATAGATGGCTGAGGAGATAGGTAGGGAGGAGGGGGAGGAGGATGGCCAGGAGGGGGAGAAATAGGGCTGTGGAAAACGTCATCCGTCGGGGATGGGCTATGCGGGTCAGGGCCCTGATCTGGGTCAGACTGCAAAAAAAACAACACCGTCAAAATTATGCAAACTAAATGTACAACAAAGTTTGCATAAGGTTACGGACACTTAACCTCTAAATGCGCAAGTGATCTTTACGTCTCGCTGGCAAACTAACGGTGGGCTTGAACTTTAGAACAAAACCAAGCATTATGCAAATGTTTTCGCTTGACTGATGGAATTATATGAATATGCCATAAAAGTACTTGCAAATATCAAATATAATTTTTTTACAGCAGTATTCAGCAGGTCATGTGAACTGAATAGGATGTAAATAAAAACATGCAGGTTCAGTACCACATATGCTATGTTATTGACTCCCGGATATTTTCTGTATGTCCCATCGCTGTCTGTTATGAGTTTGTCCCTGTCAGCATCTGTCACATCACCGTTTAACTGTTTCTTCTGTTTAGGAGAACGCTTGCGACTGTTGCTGAAAAAACACATGCAATACAAAGTATGTTTAGATACTGCACTGTTAGCACAATTAAACAGTAGAGAAAAAGAAAGAAATGGTACAAAATTGATAAAAATGAGCTTTTCAAGTATTTGTTGGACACATTTATTTGCTAAAGAGTTAACCATAGAATATGGGTCTTTATTCGAAGATACAAATATGCATAGAAAAACTAAAGCCTAACACTGACTTTTTTGTCATTAAGATTAGTAAATAATATATTATAAATTATGTAATAATATCATTTTTGTTTAAAGCAGACACGTCGCTTTTGGTCACTACTGTTAAGATCATCTCAATGTGAATAAAAAATATTTTTTATTCCGACTTAGAGTTTTATCAAATAAATAGATAACAATAATTTGTGTCAACTGTTAAATCCATTTGTACCTTTTCTTGGGCTCCGTGTAGAGAGAAGGCATGTGAATGTCTGGATCCAGAATCTTTTCGATCTGCATTTGGGCCTTTTGGTAGATTCGGTCTTGGTCTTTGGAATCACCGAGCCCATCGATGAGATCATCCATAGCGGGGAAGTCATAATGGCCCTTCCTTTTGGCTCGAAGTCGGATCTTGTTACGATGGTGCTCGATTTCAGACTTGTGCCTCAAAGCCACTTGGATCTGAAGAAGATACAGTCATACCTTTTACTCCTTTCAAATGGATGCACTTTCTTAAAATATATTCAATCGTGTTAATGGGGTTTTTAGAAACTTTAAAGTTTGAGACCCTTAGGAAACGCATGCTGGTAAAAGTTAAGAAACAGATGCATGATGGGTACCTCTTTGCTCAGCTTGGCATTTTCTGCTGCTTTGTCATTGGCGGTAAGACTGGGTAAGGGCAGGGCTGGCATGGGCTGCATGGCGATGAGCTGAATTTTATTAGGTGGACGTTTGGGGCCGTCAGTTGCACGGGACATGCGGTCAACATGCTCGAAGATGGAGGCTGAGGATAAAGGTTCATCCATGTTGTTGTTCATTGGCGGAGGACCTACAGAAGAGTTTCCCAGATTTGATGAAGTTATATTATTTCAAAAATCAAAAGTAATATTAAAAACCAAAAAAATGTAGTGCCGTCCCAGACAAAAAACAAAAAAGATGGGAATTGATAATCTGTTCGACTTGCACACCAGAGGGGGGCAGCGTTTGACTAATTCTTTAGACACACATTTTAAACAAAGGTAAAAAAGCTCAAGGCAATACATCGTTTCTAAAAATTGCAGCAGGACGACGTCTAAGAAAACAATGAACCGACTATAAACATCTAAACTACCTTGCTAAAACTACCAAAGCAGACAGAGTCACTCTTACCAATTCTATTCTTCACTGTGAGTCAGTAACAGCATGAATGAACGGAAGTGTAGAGAGAGGCGTGAATAGAGAGAAATGTAAATAGTCGGCAAAAGACTTAAGTGAAAGGACAAAAAGGCCACACACAATACTTCTATTACACAGAATTCAATTATTTTACACATAGACGTTGTTAGACAATCTGTAATGTGCAAAATATATCATTATCACTGAGGAGGAAAGAAAGGAATGAGTGGATGGCAAAAGTGCTTCTGAAAGAGTTCAGTTTTGTGGATAGAAGAATAATTTCTTGGCTAGTCAGACTGAATCTCATTTAGTGTGGGACAGCAAAAAAAAGAGAGAGAGCCATCGCCACAGGCACTGTCTGACAAGAGCACAACACACAGAGAATAGAAAAAACAGAGAGAGAGTGGAAAGAAAAACAAATCAGCCGAGAGTAAAGATGAGGGTTAGTCATAAAAACACTTGCATTACGTGTATTGTGATTGTCAAAACATTTCCAATTTTGGGTGAACTGCCCCTTTACATTTTGAGCACAGACCGTAAAAAGGTTGTGGAATGTATTGCTTAATGCATTTAAATATTTGCAAAGATTTCAATTCTTAAAATTCATTTTTATTTCATTTTAACCACAACCTATAAACCCCATTTTAAAGCCACACAGCCCTTTAGGGTGATTTCATCTTTTTTATTTAGTGTAATTTTGACACACAACACAGAACAAATAGTGGGTACATCCCTACGTTAGAAAATGGATGTGTGTCATGAATATATCACAAAGAGACTGTAATTTAATGTGCTCTTGGGGGCCCCCTAGTGGCTGCCAGGCCCTAAGCAACTGCTTAGTTCGCTCATATGGAGGGCAGGCTCTGCCTCACGTGGTGTCTTAAAATTATGAGACTCAAGAGTTTGTGTTATTTACATATCTCTCTTGCATCTTCATTACACAAAGTGCTTCCACATTTTCTAACTCCATTCATAAAATAGTGCCTCTTAATCATTAACCTTGTTAAGCTGTGTTTTATAAATTGTGTTGCGTTTGCTCCTCAAGTAAATCTGTAATGTTTTGACTGGAAACCAAGCGAACAAAAAAATACAGATAAAATGTTGTTGCACAATTGAATGATTTAGTAAATTGATTTGGTAAGTAAAATTAGTAAGATTAAATCAGTACAGCCCAACACTTTTAACTGACTTTCTTACCGTTTAATCCATTAACAGCAGCTTTACGCGTTTGCTTGGTATCGCTGGGAAGCCCGGCAGGGTTCGTACCGTCCTCATGAGACGCTCTCTCACTGCCTGGATCACTGCCCACTGAGTCACCCTCTGACGGAGAAATTCTGACAAGGCAACAACGAACATCATGAAAACACCATGTCTTTGACAACTTTTTATTCAATTCCACCAAAATGAGCCTTTTAAGCACACTATAATTCTTTAAGCAGATGTTTAAATAAACAGAAAAGACACTACAAGTACAAATAATTAAATGCACATTTAAATACAACATTCCCCTTTTAACAGTGTGTTTAAAGACCACGATGAGAGATTTCCTTTGACCCCACCGTGAAATCATCATCACGAAGAAAATGATATTCAAGCATCATCTGCTTTCAACAAGGCATAGGTGTCAAGGGAAAAAGCGTGGAAAGATGATCCAATCGCCTCATGCTTCTGAAGTGCTCCTTCAATCTAATGTGACCATAAAATGTTTATGACTTGGTATAGCGCCCATTATCTATTTACTGACTTGGATTCTGTATTGTAAGTGTAACATCTTTTAGTGCAAAGTTATTCAAGCATATGTATCCATTAACTTAACACCTAAACATACAAGAAATGCATTTCTTTCTTTCTGGAGAAATATGCAACTACTGTGAATTTATAACATAAGTGCATGTGCATGTTCACAAGCTATAAGATATGTGCTAATTTTACCCCAAAGACCTTTTTATTGATCAGTGTCAAGTTGTAATCTTGTTAGAAAGCTTTTTATTGATCAGCAGTTGTCTCATCCTTATTATATATGTGCCTTGAAATAAATAAAAGGTACTACTTTAATTTAAGATTTAAGCAAACGTTAAATAAACTGATTCTCAGAATATGTTTTAAGGGTTTTACTACTGCCATTCACACTAGTTTGCTGTTTAAAAGTGTGAACTGAGTTGTCTGTAAAACTGATCGGTAACACTTTACAATAAGATGCTATTGGTTAACATTAGTAAATGCATTAGCTAACAATGAACAATTTAGTTTTTCAACATTTATTATTCCTTGTTAATGTTAGTTCATGTCAATACAGTTATTCATCTTAGTTCATGGTGCATTAACTAATGTTAACAGTGACAGCGTTTGATTTTAATAACGTATTAGTAAATGCCAAAATTAAAATGAATTAATATTAATAAATGCTGTAGAAGTATTGTTCATTGTTAGGTCATGCTAACGCATTAACTAATTGTTAACAAATAGCATCTTATTGTAAAGTGTTACCAACTGATCATATTAAATCGTAAACATTTTTAGGGTACGATAAACACTTACTGGCCCTTGCGGCGCTGGGCATTGCGTGAAGCTTTAGAGGAGCCCTTGGACTTGGGTGTGGGAAAATCTGCGCTCTCGGGTGGGCTTTGCTCCTTGGTGGGCACAGGAAGAGGCATCGGCTCTTGAATGACCAAGAGATCGTCTTTACTGTGCTGTCCCATGTGCAGCTTGGCGAAGTCAAAACCCTTCACGCTGGGAGTCTGCAGCTAGAGACCGCCATACCAAACAGAGGAAGATGTATTAAAAAACATATCAATTTGCAAAGGAAACTGTGAGGGTTCATTAAAACATTAAGCGTTTGCTTAAAACAAGAACACCCGCTGCTCCAAAACACACCACAGGAATGGGTCAGACTACAGTCCAGCTGTATCAGGAAAACATCAATGTAGAAGGGAATATAAACATGGAGGCATAACAATTTAATACAGGATATGAATTTCCATCATTCACAGAGTGGAAGAAATATACAGAATTAAAAAAGAAAGTTGGATCAGACGCAGGGAGGGATTATGACTTCAAAGAGCCTTGGGGCCAGTTTCCTCCAAGGAGCCACTTCCCACAATTTTGCAGTTCTTTCCCTAAACTGTTACAGCACATTCACAGTTATAGAAAGTGAAAGTTAAGATGATAATGAGTATTAAAACCACTCTGCATCAATTGCCTGCTCTACGCTAAAAAGAATCTGTACAGGGTTTATAGAAGTCTAATATTAGCTTCCCAGTGAAATTAAAAATGACAATTCTTGTTTTTTCACGCAATATTGAAGCGTTTATAGTAAATAGCTTTTCAATGTTGGTAAATTGATGTACTCTCATAATCTGAAAATGCACTTTCGCCCTTTAATGACCATCCATCTTAAATGACGTAAACTAGACATCTATACCGGAGCATCCGTTAACTCCTCCCCTTCAAGTGCCAGTTTAATTTCGATGGCTGTTTTTAAGCATCCAATCAATTTGCGGTGAAAAAAATGCAAGCCACGCCCACTAATTTTCTCCTTTGAAATTGGAAAATGTGTCAAAATACAGAGGTAAAAACGATCGCAACTTCTGGTTCACAGGGACTTTCAGGCGTATGAAACACGCCTTTAAGGAACTGTCAAATATTCACGTATTAAATGCATCACATAAATAAATAAAAATCTCACAATAAAATGCCTTGTGACATGTCTGTAGACATCAAATCATCAAGAAAAAGAAAATGCATTTTAAATCCGTTGTAATTTAATTGATAAGTTACATTTAATTTAATAAGTTATAGTAACATAAAAACATATGTTGCCATGATTTGTTGATCATTTCATTTTTTACAGGGTTCCACAGAGTTTTACTAATCGCGAGCACAGTCGACACAACCGAGAGCGTTTCACAGAAATGTGCTCATCTGCTGGGAGTAGATCTATTTCTCTCATTCCCATCACATTCGCTTTTAAATGCAAATGAGGCTGTTTAGAAAAATTCTGTTCGTGAAAAGCTTTTATCTCATTGCTGTGTGACTGCACATGTGATGTAACCAAATCTAGGCCACAAAACAATCCAGAGGCTGTCCAGACTTAGCTCACATGGCCACAGACTGATATTTTAATTGACCCAATCTAAAACAGACTATAAGATATTGTTCTCCTTTCAGTGTATTAAAGGGAAATTATCGACTATTGGAAATGCTACCAACAGCAAACACAACGTTACACTTGCAGATCAGATACCTCCGGTGCCCTTAATTTTGGCTGTAACCGTTTCTTTACAGCTTTCTTGGGTTCTTCCTCTGCCTCTTCTTCCTCCTCCTCCTCCTCCTCTTCTTCTTCTTCTTCTACTTCCTCAATGCTCTCCTTTTTCCTAATGCTTTTGGCAGCAATAACAGGTTTCTGATTTGGATGAAGGTGAAAGCAAGAGGTTGCTTGTGGTCAACTATTGAACTCCGACAGATAACAAACATTCTGTATAAGATCTGATTCTAAATTTCAAACACTACAGACTCTCGTGTGAACAGGGTCGGCGCAGAACTACAACACCACAGCTACAGAGATGCTGGAGTAGCACTCGTCAGGCTTCTGAAGGGAAGGGGAGAAAGTAGAATCTTCTACTTCCTGTTTGGGGACTATCTGGAGGATTATTCTAATGAGTACAGAGCACGACTCCTCTACCAGCTTCTACCTTCTCATCTCTCCTTTCTTCTTCTTCCTCCTCCTCTTCCTCCTCTTCATCATCTTCTTCTTCATCATCCTCCTCCTCCTCCTCTTCTTCATCACTACTCTCTAGAAGCTCTTTGCTCATTGACCTCTGGATTACTGGTGGGGATTCTTGTAATGAGGTCTTACACTACAAGCGTGAGGGAAGGTATACGTGTTATTGTAACAAAAAGAGTTTCCAGGAAGGGCAAATGGAGCAGTGCGAGATGTAGAGTACTTAACCGTGTAAATGGATTATATAAAAACCTCATTGAAAGGCAGAGAGGGTGATTTTTAAGAGGTCAGGAGTAAGGGCGAAGGTTCGTGTGGCAGGTTTTGTGTAATGAGAATGTCTCTCTCAGTGGAGTGTAGTTAAATCAAGGAGTTCAAACTGTGAGGACACATTTGGGTACGGTCATCTCTGCTGCGTGTTAACCAAATAACCAGCTGAGCATTTGACTTCATTACGGTGACTCAAATGCGTGTGCTTGTGCATGAAACATCCGACTATACGCCGAACACAGTGGTGTGAAGAAATCAACATCCTGCTAAAAACAATTATTCATTTATAACTAATAAAGCCATTACAAAATGTCTTCATGTACTGTACTTTGAGGCTTAGCGGATCCACTTAATCAATCTATTTTTAGGGATGAACAAGCGCATTTTAGGTAGTTCTTACTAAAATAAAAGCCTTTCAGTGTCATAATGTAAGAAACCAGCTTTACTGAAAATTTGATATGTCATTTGGTTTGTTTGAGAAACTTAGGGACAGAAGAAAATCATTAGCTATGCAAGTGTAGAAGTAAAAAATGTTCAACACTGAAATCAATATCCTATAATATATATAATGCTATAATTGAAATTTTATTCAAAAACCTATCTGTCCAAGGTCACAATATACCAATAGGCATGTATTATGTTCATCAATTAAGCTCATATTTGGTCGCTTTTCTCAAATGAATTTTTTGTAAAACAGCTCTATTTGTATATAAAAGACCTGAACCGCATGCGATGAGACCTGTTTTCCGGTTTCTGCAAAAGCTGACATTCGGCACAAAGCCTATAGATGTCTATGAGATGTCCTTGCTAATTTAGTAATAGTTTCCGTATGTGTGCGTAAATAGGTAGAAAGCAGCTGATAACCATCTTAAAACCCACATCCTCATGATCCCCATATATCCCCATATAGGATTTTATTATAATAAAATAAAAAACACACAAAAAAAAACGCACACACAGCTGGCCAGTGTCCTGCAACAAGCCATTTGACTCTGTAGTGAGATGAGATAAGCAGCTCAGACACACAGGAGCCCACGGACTGATTAGCAATATCACTAAAAAAATCAGCAGACCAAACGCAAAAACAAAACCACATGACCCGCTCTTGACCCTTTCAGTCAGAAAGGAAAATTATGACATCTCTGGAAAACTTCCGTAACCAAAGAAGAAATATTGGATTTCATAACATATGAATCATATAGTCAGACAGTTCCCCTCTCTCTTACCTTCTGCCTCTGTTGGACTGTGCTCATGGTGTCCGGCTGGAATTCCAGTTTATCGGTGCGGCAGAGTTTCCAGTATAGGATAGATATGATAATGATCACCACCACCGCGGGGACCACCACCCCCACGATAATCCATGTGTTGGTTTTGTCGGTATCTGAGGGATGGGAGGCCTGTTTTTCCACAGCTTGACACACATGGGGAGAAGAGGTATAAAAGTCAGTGACTAAGGACGTAGTGTGACCCTCCCATGTCTGGTAGACACAAGATTCATATTTGAGACAAAGACTGTTCCAAAAGTTTTATGCATTATCATTATATTGCAAATTGAAGGATTACGCTGTGCTAATATTTCCTGGATGCGGTATCCCATGACGATAGCTGCATGCTGCATGTCCAGACTGTTGAGCATGTTGGCTGTGGTTGTAGCAGGAAGCCTCTTTCCGTTAGCTCCTTCCACAAAGTAAATAATCTCCAGGGGATTGTCTGGGCCTACCAGACGAGTGGTCTGCACAATCTGAACACAAAAAAAGCATGACGTTCAATAAAACGAACATTATTTGAATTAATTTATACAGTTAGTGCCTAGGGAAGATTACACAACGCTAAAGAATAAAAAGGCAGACATTTCTAACACATAAACACAACTCATGAATATCATACAATTCTTTTATATAGAGAGAGGAAAGACAGAGGATCTAAGAGCTGGATATGTTTCCAGTTTCCGGGGTTATTAGGGTGGAAAAACAGCGAGTCGGTGTGTGTCATTTCCCAACTACACTAGACATTTTTTTAGAAATATGAGTGGTGCTTTTATGTGCCAAAACCGCCACAATCTCAGGGTGTTGCACATGGTTAGTAGAGATTTGCATTTTGGTTTCAAGGACATTGTGGCGTTTCTAAATGTTATATCAACCACTTACAAAGTATAATTACGTTCATTATCAGCTAATATGTTTGTTAATAAGAGTCGCTATATTACGACTCATTTGGAAACCACAAGGTCAGCTAGTCAGGCATTGGAGAAGGTCTGTCATGATGCTTTCCTTCTTGTTAGGAGTTTTCTAGTTCTTTGGACAGGGCCGTAAACGGTACCATGTCTTTTGTGCTTGTTGTGTTCTGTGTGAAAACACGTGGCCTTTGTTGTGACTGCGCCACGTGTTCTCCTGTAGCGTGCCTTGGCCCTGCCCACTAGTTTCAACAATCTTCTCATTAGTGTTTGATTCCCCTCACCTGCCCAGTGTAATTTTCCCTCATTTGTTGTCCCCATTTAAGACCCTAGTGTTCTCTGTCCCGTGCAAATTTGTTTTGCTATGTTTGCAGAGTCCTGTGTAGTATTCCCCAACATCTTGTTTCCCCTTTCCAGTCTTGTCAGTCATCCAAAGTGGACTTTTTATTTTTGTCATTTGGACTGCCTTTGTTTTGCCCCCTCGAGGTAAGCAAATGTTTTTGAGTCCCGTTTCATTAAGTGTTTGCCCCAATTGTGGGTTTTTGTTTTATTAAAGTCTTTGTTGCTACCTGCTCTTTGCATCTGGGTTCTTCCTGTCAGTTTCCTGCCCACGTCGGCCTCTTTCTTCACAGTCTCTATATAACAGTAAAATCTTCCTTTTGCAAGCCGAACAGTCAATAAACGGTTTGAAAATCCCCCTCGCTGCACATTTAATAATTTAACAGAGATTGGAGCCGGCGTACGGCGCGTCAGCTGATCGACAAGAATAAAATGGTTGCTTTTAAAGTGGTTATCGGGGCCAGGAGGATGTTGCCATGGATACTCGTGTCCCTGAATGATGATGCTCGGAGGGAGAGCCGAGCAGGTGTGGGGAAGTGGCAAAGACTTAGGCTTATTAAGAGCCGGAGACATTAGACATATACAAGATGGGCTTCGATAATGAATTCAATGGTCTCATCCACAGAGAGCAAGAATGAAGAAATGCGGCAGACTTCATTGTCACATTACACGCATTTATTTGATGCAACCGCTGAAGAAGCCACGTGATTCAATGTACAAGTCCAATATGAAGAGAACACAAACCTGCACACTGTTGTTTCCAACACTAGTTGCTCTTCTAAAGCGACGCCCCGTTCCGAGTGCGTCCCCTAGCAACAGAGCCAATTTTCTCTCCACGGAAGCTTGGAAGACCCTGTCATTCACACGCTGGTCCAAAACACCCAGCAATACTGAACACACAGATGCAAATTATGTTAAACTTGATTGGTCATTTGCCATTAATCACAGTCAAAAAGCATGTTTATTTAAAATTATGGTAACATTACTTTGTAATAAAGGAGTGTTAAAAAGATGTAAAAAAATCAACAGATGTTTTCTTTACAGGTAAACTATTTCTTTAAGCTTATCTAACTGGAGGAATGTCAGCAGTCCGGTACCTGTTCTAACCCAAGAAGAACGAAGCAGTTGGGTTGTATTCAGTGCAGGGTAGTGAAAAGCTAAAAATACAGAGAAAGAACGAAAAAAACGTAAATTGTAAATTCTTACATTTTCATTCACAGTCACATTTTCAAATTGAACTACACATGTACTGTGGCTGAAAGAATTCACTTTAACATTACTGACTGAAAGACAAATTCATCTGAAGAGATTTCCATGAAGTGATACATAGTAGGAAAAATGACATTCTGGGACACTTTTGCTATCATTGTATATTTTCCTACTATCGTAGTCAATGGAGGGCAAAATCTGTCTGGTTAAAAGCATTCTTCCAAATATCTTTCTCTGTGTTCATCAGAATAAAATACATTTATATAGATTTGGACCAACTTGAAGGTGAGTAAATGACGACAGAAATTTTTGGGTGAAGTATCACTTTAATTCGGTTTACTTTGCATTTTCTTTTTGGCCAATGGATCACACTAAAATAACCAATGTGGGCCTATTTTTGCACATTTACTTTTTACGCTTTTTCACAACAAAAACACAAACACATCAACCAGGCTAATGTCTCGAAATCTACTTCTGAGATAACAAGCAATAACGTGTAACTTCAACCACTAAATTCTCTATAATTTTGTGGCATTACTCCGTCAATATTAATGATATCAAGGTTATTTTTCACAGAACATTCTTTATACTACTGTTTGCAGTATAAAACATTAAATCACAAAAAGTTGACTTTAGCAGGGTCACAAATTATTACAGAACAAATCCATGACAGAACCATCATCTATTATCTTATGTGTAGTATTAATACACTATGTTGTCGATACCAGTACACTGCAACCACCCATATTCACGCATACGTCGATTTATGGCGCCCGTAGTTCCTTGTTTGCGAGTGTATTCGTGTAACTAAAACCAATATTTATGTGTGTACTCACGCTCTGCGATCTGTTTTACTGGGTAGCCCAGATAGTAGCTGTATTCCACCACACTGAGGTCACGAAGACGAGCGCTGACCTCTTCCCCAAGCACATACCCACGGAAGTCACGCACAGCAAAGGTGATCTCCACGGGAACCTTCTGCTGTTGCGTTTTCATGAGGCTCATTGTGATGTTTAAAATCTGCAAAACAATTCAAAGCTAAAGTTATCTGAACGTGAAACATCATAAACCATCTGAAGTAAACATTAAAACTAGAGAATTAGGCTGCAGTGTCGGGGTTCGGGTCAACATTTTTAAGCTAATCCAAGTGTATTGTTTTTCTTAACATAAGATAAATATACAGCAATAAATAGAAAATACAGGCTAATATTGACATGGAGTTACCTATGACAGAAACAAAGTTTAAAGTTCATGTCGTACATCCATTGATGAAAATGCAGAAAGACTGTGCAGAGCATTTGTGTAAAATACTGTAGCACATGTATTTCATAAACGTTAGTGAATGAAACGAGTGAGAGCCATTAGTTTTGTTGCCATGACAACGGTTGAACTGAACAGCCAGCTCTCTCTTAAAATCCAATCAGAGCGAACTGTTGGAGATGATGTCATCCCGTTTTAATGAGGGCAATGAGTGAAATGAGCTCTGAATTCTCATCGCAAACCAAACCGGATTAATTAAAGCCATGAATTTTTTTTACAGTATAAAGATATTGAGCATAATCCCTGCTTTAAGAACATTATTTGCGGTTGTTTAATATAAACCAATCAGTGCATTCACTGATGTGTAAAAAATGCCTGATATACAGTCTTAACATGGTCTCTAACACCATGGTATGACATTCAACGAAATACATTGAATATATAAGCAGTACTTACATGCACAGTGAAGTTTGTGGACTTCTGCGCACGTCGGAGAACTTCAGCCAATGCAGTGATCAGACCCTTCTCTATATGCTCACTGAACATACACATACCGATGTCTACATGGCTGGGTACAAACTCAAGCACTGCAGACAAAAAAACACAAGCTCAAGGAAATCTTAAAACACGCAATGAATAAAATACAAGATGTTTACAGTTCATTCAGTCGCTATAGGTAAGTACTGAGAATTATTGTATGTAGGCTATACTGCACCTGAATGTACGTGGTACTGTCGACCTGGTAAAGGACTGATGGGTGACACACTGATAAAAGAGCTGGTGGTTTGAGCAGAGGGTCTCAGGGCGTTAATGACTGATATGGCTGTATAAACCACAGCACCGGACACGGCACGAAACACAAAGTCCGGAGGAGCTTTCACTACCTACGACAGACAAAAAAACTAAGTAGAATGTACGAGCGCTGTGCACCCGCCTATATGCGAATCACAATTTAAATAACCAAAAATCTATAGAGCCGTTGATTATAGACTTGGTTTAAATGGGTATCTGGTCTATTTTCAGTTTCTCAGTCTTTGCCACTTTTGAGCCAAATTACATTGCGTTTGTTCATGAGGACCCTTGAGATAAAACAGGAAAGAAACTGTTTCCAGAAACTCCACTGAAACCTGACATAAGTATGTTCACAGATTTTACAACACATTTAAAACCTCTGTGATTCACAACAAGGTAAGCAATATCAATGATGCTAAATTCTGCAGGCTGAAACAGATGCTGCCTAATTTATTTAAAACTTTCTCTGTTTGAATAGCAGAAGTAATTTTTCTTATTTGTTTCCAAAAGGATGTGTGCAGAAGTGGCTTAGAAATGCTTATAATTATTATTATTAAATGTGGTGGGATGTGCCAGAACTGAAAATTGCTAACATTCTTCCAAATATCTTTCTCTGTGTTCATTGGAACAAAGAAATGTATACAGGTTTGAAACAACCTGAGGGTGAGTAAATGATGACAGATTTTTCATATTTGCATGAACTATCCCTTAAATCAAGTGATTAATATACCTGTAGCTCCACTGAGTGATTAAACTCCGCTTTCAGAATCTCCCTGATTTTGGCTTTGGCATATCCAGCAGTGGATCCTGGAGGAAACCCTATAAAAAGCAAATATTAGACTGACTGGTATCTTTCAGCCTCGCGAAAAAAAAGGCTTGCAGGGTTGCTTAAAGCATCACGTAACACATTGAGATCCACTTTGTGATATGCTACAGTTAAGAAAATGTAAAAATATCTTACCGACTCTAATCAGGTATGTGTCTGATTTGGTGATGTTGCAGAGATACTTCCGGGCAGTG
Source organism: Triplophysa dalaica (assembly GCF_015846415.1). Classification (NCBI taxonomy): domain Eukaryota; kingdom Metazoa; phylum Chordata; class Actinopteri; order Cypriniformes; family Nemacheilidae; genus Triplophysa; species Triplophysa dalaica. The sequence continues at coordinate 5,029,322 of NC_079555.1, forward strand.
GTTGTTTCAAGAGTTGTGCTTTGTGTTGTAACTGACAAGTCATTTATTGTAGTCACTGTTGCAATTGAAGACTCAGTGTTGTCATTATGTAACACTGTGGGAGAGACTGTAAAGTTACTCATGTCATCACTGTTAGTAACCACAGTGACAGGAGTGTCAGATGGCATTTCGCTGAGAAACTCTTCGTCGGCCATCTCGCTTACAGGGGGAGGTGAGGTCACATTGAAAGTTGAGTCAGTTGGGTATGCAGAGGTGCTCAATACAGTACTTAGAAAGGGAGTCTCGGTTGGAATTGAGGTGAAAATCCATTGGGTTTCATTAACCGATGACATGCTATCTGGTTCCACAGTCGGAGGAGGTTGGTTGGTCACCAGTAAGGAAGTATTGTAAGTTATAGTAGGTGTGGTATACAGACCACTGGTTGAGTCTTGACCAACCACTGAAGATGAAATGTCTATTGAAGGTGTTGGTACAAATGAAGACTCCAAGTCAAACACTGTAGTATTCGTAAGGCTCGGTTTAACGTCTGAGGGCTCCAGGGTTGAAGTGTTAAAAGGTTCAAATCCTGAGATATCTGTTGAAGATTCTTCTTCAATCCATGAACTGTTGTCTGCAGATTGCAGCGTGTCATCAAACACTGCAGTTAGCATGTAACTCGGGTCAAGCGCGTACGTACTATTGGGCACAATGTGTGTAGTGCCAATTGTAGGTGTAGAGGAAACACTAAAGGTTATATGTTTGGTAGTGTGGTCTGGCGAGGTCCCATTATCCTTGGTCATCTGAATAGTGTAGAACTCCAAACTGTTCATGTCTGGCAAAAGAACATCTGTGGGTTGGATGGTGACAGTACCTGGCCAGTCAGGTGCCATCTCTAAACTCTCATTCACAGATTCATTCTGGTTTAAAATATCTGAAGGATTTGAAAAATTGATTAAAGAATGAACTTTAGTTGGTTGGATGGTTGAAAGGGATGGGGAAATGGTGTGGTTGGGCTCGGAAGCCGAAATGCTGGGTATAGTGGTTAAAACTGGAGATGTTGGCCAAATGGGAACTGTGGTTGTCGAACTGAGAAATGTTGTTTGGTGTTGGTTTAAATCAGTGGTGGGAATGTTCGAGGTTGAATTACTATTAAAATTGTAACTCTCGACATGTTTGCTGGATAAATGACTGGTGTCACTCGTAGAGGTGGGATTCAGTTGCTTGCTGGAAAATGACATCACCACTCTTGTGGGAAATGTGGTGTCATAGGTCTCAGAGTTTGAGTATTCGAAATCATACACATCAGATGGGAGATTACTAACCAGGGAGTAGTCATTGTCTTCAGATCCCATGAAAGACATAGTTTCCAGGTAATCTCCAGAGCCATAATCCACATCCATGGTGTTGGTTGGGAAGAAGTCTTCAGGTGGGCCCATGGTCGGCTCAACAGAGGCTGATGTCACAAGATGGTTTACAAAAACATGACTCGGCTCTAACTGCTGATAATTTGGATCACGTTTTACTTCTGGGTTGTGGCTGGGTTGAAGGTCTTGAACTCTGCGGGATGGTTCCACCACGTCTCCAAAAGGCATCTCAGTTTCACGGACTCTCGTCGTTCCATTCTGGATCTCAGGGGAAGGAATGGGAGAATGATCTGGAATTCTCCAAGGAGAATCTCCAGAAGGCACTGATAAACTGTCTGTAGGCTGTGAGGGGAACTGTCGAGCTGGACTGATAGCGTTCCAGGAGGAGGAGGGCACTGTATGAGAGATAGGCACTGGAGACTTAACTTCTCGAGGCTGTCTGGAGGAAACTCTGGAGGGAGATCCAAAAGCTTTTTCAGACGCCAACGAATGTAAAGGTGGTGTGGCAAGGGGATCTGGGGCTTCAGATGGAACTGAACTAGGTGATGGAGAAAATCCAGACAAGGCAGAAGATGCATTATGCGACACTTCTATTGAAGATTTTTTTGGCATGTTTGATGCATCCAATGGCCAGTCTTAGGGATACACAAAAACAGGAAAATTCAATAAATGATTAATGATAAATTAATGCAAACCAAAACAAGCCCTGCTGCCAAAAACAGTGACATAAAATATTGGAAATATCATCTTAAAACAATGACAGGCCTTGACGTCAGACAAGAAGTTTATAACCTACGAATAACTATATAGGGTGAGATTATTAAACATTATTAAACACTGTTGATGTACATCACAAAGCATCTGTGCCAAGGACTCTCGTGACACCATGGCGCCCAGATGCTCAAGGTTTTTTTTTATTATTGTTTTGCATAAACTCAACTGTCATTCAGTCATTTTGAGTCACATTCCTCAACAAGTGCAAATGGTTGGAATGTGCCAAGGCCACAAAACAAGATAATACTTAAATAATGAAGCGTGCCACCTTCAATAAGGATTCCTGAAACAAAATCGGACTGTCTGGTTTATATTCCACTACCCGTTATATAAACTTTCCGTTAGCTCTGCTTTTACAGCGAGCACGGAGGCTGGGCATTACAGCTGGCAGTGTTTGGCCTGGTATTCACAGGCAGCTGCACATTAATGAAAAGGTCCTTTCTGAAAAAGAGGATGAAAGAGAAGGGTGAGAAGCTTCTTAATGAAGCACGAGAGGGTAAAATGGTCTCAGAGAGCGTGTGCAGAAACTTGGTAGTGTGCTGGGGCCAATAAACTAAAACAAGGGTGCTGAAACCATAGAGAAACCTAGAGATGAATGGCCTGTTATTAATCGTTTCTGTCAGAAGTCTGGGTGGCTGAGCAGCAGCTCTTGAAACGGCGCATTGGCCTGTTTAAGATATTATGAATAACAGGGTCGATTAGGATGTATTTGCAGTTTGTCATTGAGCAATGAGAAACTGGTTTAATGTGAGGCCTGTTAAGATAAGGAGGTAGAAGGTTATAGGTCAATAGAGGTGAATTAAGAATGAAAGAAGAAAATGGTTCAGGTCACATAAAAGGGATAGTTCACCCCCCAAAAATATGTTGTCCTCATTTATTATTAGACATATGTTGTTGCTCAAAACCTGTTTAAGACTCTTTTATTCTGGTGGAACACGAAATAAGATATTTTGAAAAATGTCTCTGTGGTTTTGTGTAACGGAATGGATGTGATTTAGGGAAAACATTACTGTTCTTTAAAATATCTTCTTTTGCATTCTACAGAAGAAAGTCATACAGGTTTGAAATGACGTGGGGGTGAGTAAATGATGATAGAATTATCTTCCTACAGAAGTGGTATCATTTTATTCTTGGCTCTTAATTTTTTTGGTAAAATCTTTCATCATTGCATATGTTAATAAATAAAATCACGAAAAAGAGTTAATTCAAAGTAGTCACTAAACTACACAACAGACTTCAAATCACAAGCCAGACGGATAACTTAGCATCACCTGACATCACTCATCTTCTGAAGAATCTCTCCACACATGGACGAAGCTAAATTTAGTCTTCTTCCCCCAAAAGTGAATAAACACATGGGTAAAATGGATAACACTTCATATAAAACCTTGGCTCTGTTATCAAAAGAAACAGTGTTTGAGAGAATTCCATAGCATCAGCCAACTCCGCTGACCACTTTAAAAGGCGATTAAAAAAGCTATAAAAATATTGATGACAGCGAGGCAGTAAATAAATCCAGCTCACCTTCTATCACATGTAATCACACAAAAATGATGCGCTACGGAACCAACATCCTATGCTTCATTAATAAGATTAACATGCTTAATGTTTGGTTTTCCTGGGTTCTTTGATTCTCTATGAGGCTGGGTTACTCACTCACATCCTCTAGGCAAAGTGTTTGAAGTCCCTGTAAAACAGACGGCCAAGTAACACAGACAATCATGACTATATAGTAGAGAAAGCAGCTTGAAAGATTGGTCACAACATTACAATAACAGCAAGAACAAAAACACATGCAACGCACGAGTCCCAAATATATCACTAGATTTCTGTGAAGAAAAAGAATGGAACTGCTCCAGAAATGGAGAACAGATACATCCCTGTGTCAAGCTATTTAATAAAGAGATGTGATAAAATAGCTCATGTCAAAAAGTGATAAGACTCCTGAAAGAGTTCTTGTGTTCAGTTAAAGCAACCAACCAATCAATTGTTGGTCAATCGTTTCCAGGTCATTGAGAGACAGTGAAACCAATGAACACAGCACAAAGATTTCCCCGACCTCTGACCTCACAAGTGTTCCGTTCGTACCATTCAGTAATAAAGAAAAGCATAAGTGTAGCAATATAACAGCACTGAAAATACCTGCGTTTTATTGAAATGCAAAATAAACTGAATTGATATTTCTTTATAAATATTGAGATAACATTTCCGAGGATTCTTTTGGCTATGACAAATGTGTAATGAAAATCTGATATGGTGACAAACCTAAAAGCATTTCAGACTAAAGCCACAACCACCAAAGCCTTCCATCTCCAAGCCAAGCAAAACAATCTGTCGACCCGCTTTTGGAAACGACACAACCTACAAGTCACGAATGTGTCGATGATTGACAAGCACAAGATTTTAAATTCTCTTTTCTTTTCTAAAGTTCAGTCTTTCTAAAAAACAAGAACATAAGGCCTAAAGAAAAGTAGTCCTATCTGTGCCTTGGTATTATTAAAAACACTATAGTGAGTTAGATTGTTCTGGAAATGTGCATTTTATTAATTTCCTTTTTTAAACAGAAGTAACACTATAACAGCAATGGCCATAAAGTAATTAAAGACGGAGTTACTCAATAAGATCGCAGGGCAAGTTCAATAATTCATTCATTCTTACAGGGTCACCTTCAGCCTAAATGAGCAGTGTTCATCTTGAGTAATGGCAGACGGTCTCTCACCCGGCAGACGAACAGCGGGGGAATACCACGACCCAACAGACGGGTGTGCCAATGATTCCCTCTGCCACCTGCTACAGAAATACATCCATGTAGCGCATGAACAGTCTGGCATTGTTGGAGCTATCGCTTTCACAGACACGCAAACGTACTCTAGCAACACATATCAGGTAGTCATGTTCTTAACTATATATGAACATGTTTTCTGTGAGTCACAAAGAAAATAAACATTTATAAATTCTTTTTGCATGTTATGTAACAGTTCCTACACAAACGCTTTTTTATTTTATGAACATAATTACAAACACACACTGAAATGCATTCTGTTCCTAAAATGTTGGCAAACTCATATAATAAAGCTTTATTAGATATATGCACAGAGCACAAATAATTCCAGACCAATAACTAGTATTGCATTTTCTTAAAGAAAGAAACTTGGTAAAAAATGTTGGAAATTAGTCATGGCACTTTGCACACATGTTGTTTCCGTCACTTGAGAGTCAGCACAACACATCTTCTATAAAAGTCTCTTCTTTTATTATATAATTGAACATTAACATCTGTAATATGTTCAGAAAAAACTGCAAAGAAAAAGAACTACGTAGAGCTACAGTGGGTTATCATCGTGATCACAAAGTGGACTATATTTGATCTTCATTTAAACTTATTCATGTCAGCCTTAATAAAATAACACTTATGACTGACTGACATCTTCTTTGGGTTGAATGAATAGTCAAAATAATACACAAAGGGATTCCGAATGAAACGAAACGTTGCCATAAACAAGATTATGGTTAACATCCGTACAGTATGTGTCTCTCTCTCTCTCTCTCTCTCTCTCTCTCTCTCTCAATGTGATCGGGCTGACGTCGTACTGAAACCACAAGAAGGCTGGAGATGAGATCAAACCCATATAAATGATTCAGTTTGGCACACCCAAATGTAATTTGTTCCTCCCTGAACTCCTGCTTAGTCAAAAGAGGAAGGAATAACCCGATAAACCCATCCTGGATTGAGTCACTTTATAGCCAAAACAATCTGTTGGTCTAACATTTCAGAATGATTGACTATTGTTTCACCAACAAACAATGAAAAATAAACACCAACGTGCATAACCCTGGCACCACAGTAATGCCATTTTATTTTTGGTAGAGTAGCGGATGAGTGCACCTCAAAGCTTAATTTGTTAGATCCATTTAATTGTACAGAAACAATTTCTAACACGCCCTCCTTTAATTTTGGGTTCGGATTTCAGGACCTAATTTGAAGTGAAACGCACAAAAAAATCAAGACTGCATCCAGAACCTAATGCTACAAACACTGAGAAGACCAAGTACAATCCCCCACATCCCCGGCAATGATGTAATTTCCTTTCATTTGCCAGACTCATTTTAAAGAAAGTCTCATTTGATGGTTGTTGCAACTCCAGCAAGAAAGAGGGGAAAAGGAAAAAACACAAAGAAAAGGTCTTTGGTATTAATTCAAATTCCTCTGCCCACACATGGTTCTGTTTTAAGCGGATCCCATTGCGTGACTGCCGCTCCCTAACACTGGCATAAACCATGCGCAGGCTTATCGAACAATCAAAGAAGAAACTGTGCTAACATTCGTTTTATCTCAAAATGCTTTTATGGGAGAGAGACTGTTATTTTAGGTGGTTTCTTTCATGTTATATTTAAAGTATATCCTCGAGCCAGACAATAGTCCTGTTAGACTAAGGAGAAGACTAATTCAAAAACAATACTTTTTTGGATCAAAGTTATGGAGTATAAAATGGAAATCAACAGACTGTGTGGCAAACAGTTTTAAAGAAAAAATATTATTGTTTTAAGAGTAATTTAGACTTCCTTTATGGTACATTGTCATTTTCCAAATCCCTTTCCTTAAATATAAATTACGACATTTTTTTTTTATAAATAAATAAATAACAAAATTCTGATAAATTTGTATCAATGAAATGTCAGATAAGGAATGTATTGATACACACTTTTAACCAAAATAAAAAAGAAACTGAAAGTCAAACAGGATGTATTCCCCAAAACTATTTTCCATACCATTTATGCTGTACATACAATTTATTGACAACAAGTTTAACTTAACCTTCTGTATGTATCAACAAATGTACTTAATAATACTAAATAGGATTAAACAGGAGTCATATTGTAAAAAAAGGGCATGGCATAGCTCTACAATACAACTACATTATTTTGTTGTTAAAATAAATCAGCATGAGGGATTAAAATGGCTCCTTTGACATAAAACAGAACACGTTTGTTTGTCTTATCAGTGACTAAGTGCTCGAGACGACTGAAACTTCCCATGAACAGGCACTACAGACAGAAAACAAAGAGGTAACAGCAGAATAAACACAGCCCACCAGTGGCTTCCCTCATGTCACGAACACTCTCAATATCATAATCACAAAGCAATTTTCCAAAAGAAAAAGTTAATATGGTCAAATCCACCTGAATTTTACAGGTTAAAGTTAGTAGGACTATGACTGTGTTTGAATAAAAACCAGAATGGAAGATGTTAGCTAACGTGGCACACGGGTAGAGCAGAGTGACATCAAGCAAAACATGTTTTTCTGACTGATTCCATTGATCGAACTGAGGTCATGTCTGCCCCGGTCACATAAACACTCTTGGGGGAACTCAATAAACGGGAATTATGCTGCTGATATTGTTCATTTGCACGCACGATCCGTGTTGTTTTAGCACCCGATTTACTGAAGGAATTATGCTGAGTGCAAAGTTATGGAGGATGCAGCAGGCTACCATGATTTGGCATATACTTCATCTGGCAACTTTACAGTAAACTGTACATCAAAGACTCGCTCCATCACTGTGATCAAGGCACCTGAGTCGGCTCTTCGAATTGCCAAAAGTAAAGACTACTGGATATATGCCCGGTTATAATGCTCTTCTGCATCATTAAAGAAATTACACCTGCCATAATCAATAGAAAGTGTACAAAAAAGATCTTAAATAAAAATCTTTATGTCTGTTTTTCAAGGGAGGCAATAGCACAAATGTTGTGCTATAGATTCAATTCTCTGATTTACATTATACTGGGGTTAAAGCAAAATAAATCCTGAGCCTGAACTTTCTTTTTGCAGGGTTGCATGAGTAGACACATACGCAGGGTTATTTGTCAAATAAAAAAGAACATTATTTGAACATTATTTCCTTTGAAACTAACTCGTAACATGCCGTTTTTGAGCGTGTCATACAGACGTTTCTTAAACTTTGATGGTATGCCATGTGTGTATGGACCACAGAATGACTTGAAAGAAGTGGGGGCATAATTGCAACCCACAAAACCATAGTTTTATGCAATTATGGTATGTAAAAACATAGCTTAACATACCAAATTCATCATAATAAAAAGAAAACAAATAAGATCCACATTTTTGTTTGTTTTTTAGAGCAAAATAAATTGAAAAATCTATGATTAATTTTGTACTTTATTAAACTATTTTGGGCTCTAGTAGTAATTTAATCCTTAGTTTCATACATTCGTATAAATGGTGATGATATGGCACAAGTCAGATTCACGACACATAGTAATGAGATCACAGTTGGTCAAAGCAGGTTAGCATAAATGAGCCCTCAAAAAACAAAAGTGATCACCTTTTAGAGTATTTTTATTTATTTATAATTAGTGGGGACGGATGTATTTTCCATTTTTCTCCTACTGTGAAAAACTGTGAAACGAAAACAATATAAATTCCTATTAAAGCTACAAAGGTTACGGAGTACACACAACCACATAGAATAGCAGCAGGCTGCTGTCACTAATGTATTGATATCTGTATTCTTTCTTAACTTTTTACGCTCACTTCAGACAATCAATGAAAATGATTTAGTCGCTTTAGAAATCCTTCCTTGATATCGCAATTGCAGTTAGCGCATGAGCGTGTGTGAGTGATGCGCAGAGGAAGAAATGGAGGTCTGATTAGATGATTTGCCAAAACAACACAAAGCTATCCATCTTTTTGTCACAGTCTCCATTTGTGTATGTCATATTTGTCATGACGGACTTAAAAGCTGCCCCACGCATCAGGCTTTATAAAGTACTCTCCAAAAATCTTTTTTCCGCAGTCAAATGCCGCAAGCCAGAGATCCGGCACGGTGGCAGAAAACTTTAAGCCCTGATTATATAAAAGTAAAAAAGAGTTTTTACAATTTTACAAACACTCCCGCAGTGCTATTTCAGTGCATTTAGCATCAGGTTAAACTGCACAGTGGGTGGTAAGTGAACAAGAGTAAGGTTTCTACACAATATACTTTTGTGCAAGACACAGCAGGTGTTTAGTGAATTACAAACAGGTAACGTCTTGACTGTGTCTCAAGGAGATGGAAGAGGAGAGAGGAAAACAAAGCAACATATACAGGA